>NW_027364353.1:0-249318 GCF_046119375.1 Phyllobates terribilis
CAGCCCCATGTCCCCATGGGTCCATCCAGCCCCCCCCTTCAGCCCCATGTCCCCATGGGTCCATCCAGCCCCCCCCTTCAGCCCCATGTCCCCATGGGTCCATCCAGCCCCCCCCTTCAGCCCCATGTCCCCATGGGTCCATCCAGCCCCCCCCTTCAGCCCCATGTCCCCATGGGTCCATCCAGCCCCCCCCTTCAGCCCCATGTCCCCATGGGTCCATCCAGCCCCCCCCTTCAGCCCCATGTCCCCATGGGTCCATCCAGCCCCCCCCTTCAGCCCCATGTCCCCATGGGTCCATCCAGCCCCCCCCTTCAGCCCCATGTCCCCATGGGTCCATCCAGCCCCCCCCTTCAGCCCCATGTCCCCATGGGTCCATCCAGCCCCCCCTTCAGCCCCATGTCCCCATGGGTCCATCCAGCCCCCCCTTCAGCCCCATGTCCCCATGGGTCCATCCAGCCCCCCCCTTCAGCCCCATGTCCCCATGGGTCCATCCAGCCCCCCCCTTCAGCCCCATGTCCCCATGGGTCCATCCAGCCCCCCCCTTCAGCCCCATGTCCCCATGGGTCCATCCAGCCCCCCCCTTCAGCCCCATGTCCCCATGGGTCCATCCAGCCCCCCCCTTCAGCCCCATGTCCCCATGGGTCCATCCAGCCCCCCCCTTCAGCCCCATGTCCCCATGGGTCCATCCAGCCCCCCCCTTCAGCCCCATGTCCCCATGGGTCCATCCAGCCCCCCCCTTCAGCCCCATGTCCCATCGCCCCATGGGTCCATCCAGCCCCCCCCTTCAGCCCCATGTCCCCATGGGTCCATCCAGCCCCCCCCTTCAGCCCCATGTCCCCATGGGTCCATCCAGCCCCCCCCTTCAGCCCCATGTCCCCATGGGTCCATCCAGCCCCCCCCTTCAGCCCCATGTCCCCATGGGTCCATCCAGCCCCCCCCTTCAGCCCCATGTCCCCATGGGTCCATCCAGCCCCCCCCTTCAGCCCCATGTCCCCATGGGTCCATCCAGCCCCCCCCTTCAGCCCCATGTCCCCATGGGTCCATCCAGCCCCCCCCTTCAGCCCCATGTCCCCATGGGTCCATCCAGCCCCCCCCTTCAGCCCCATGTCCCCATGGGTCCATCCAGCCCCCCCCTTCAGCCCCATGTCCCCATGGGTCCATCCAGCCCCCCCCTTCAGCCCCATGTCCCCATGGGTCCATCCAGCCCCCCCCTTCAGCCCCATGTCCCCATGGGTCCATCCAGCCCCCCCCTTCAGCCCCATGTCCCCATGGGTCCATCCAGCCCCCCCCTTCAGCCCCATGTCCCCATGGGTCCATCCAGCCCCCCCCTTCAGCCCCATGTCCCCATGGGTCCATCCAGCCCCCCCCTTCAGCCCCATGTCCCCATGGGTCCATCCAGCCCCCCCCTTCAGCCCCATGTCCCCATGGGTCCATCCAGCCCCCCCCTTCAGCCCCATGTCCCCATGGGTCCATCCAGCCCCCCCCTTCAGCCCCATGTCCCCATGGGTCCATCCAGCCCCCCCCTTCAGCCCCATGTCCCCATCCATGTCCCCATGGGTCCATCCAGCCCCCCCCTTCAGCCCCATGTCCCCATCCATGTCCCCATGGGTCCATCCAGCCCCCCCCTTCAGCCCCATGTCCCCATCCATGTCCCCATGGGTCCATCCAGCCCCCCCCTTCAGCCCCATGTCCCCATCCATGTCCCCATGGGTCCATCCAGCCCCCCCCTTCAGCCCCATGTCCCCATCCATGTCCCCATGGGTCCACCCAGCCCCCCCCTTCAGCCCCATGTCCCCATCCATGTCCCCATGGGTCCACCCAGCCCCCCCCTTCAGCCCCATGTTCCCATCCATGTCCCCATGGGTCCACCCAGCCCCCCCCTTCAGCCCCATGTTCCCATCCATGTCCCCATGGGTCCACCCAGCCCCCCCCTTCAGCCCCATGTTCCCATCCATGTCCCCATGGGTCCACCCAGCCCCCCCCTTCAGCCCCATGTTCCCATCCATGTCCCCATGGGTCCACCCAGCCCCCCCCTTCAGCCCCATGTTCCCATCCATGTCCCCATGGGTCCACCCAGCCCCCCCCTTCAGCCCCATGTTCCCATCCATGTCCCCATGGGTCCACCCAGCCCCCCCCTTCAGCCCCATGTTCCCATCCATGTCCCCATGGGTCCACCCAGCCCCCCCCTTCAGCCCCATGTTCCCATCCATGTCCCCATGGGTCCACCCAGCCCCCCCCTTCAGCCCCATGTTCCCATCCATGTCCCCATGGGTCCACCCAGCCCCCCCCTTCAGCCCCATGTCCCCATCCAGCCCCCCCCTTCAGCCCCATGTCCCCATCCATGTCCCCATGGGTCCATCCAGCCCCCCCCTTCAGCCCCATGTCCCCATCCATGTCCCCATGGGTCCATCCAGCCCCCCCCTTCAGCCCCATGTCCCCATCCATGTCCCCATGGGTCCATCCAGCCCCCCCCTTCAGCCCCATGTCCCCATCCATGTCCCCATGGGTCCATCCAGCCCCCCCCTTCAGCCCCATGTCCCCATCCATGTCCCCATGGGTCCATCCAGCCCCCCCCTTCAGCCCCATGTCCCCATCCATGTCCCCATGGGTCCATCCAGCCCCCCCCTTCAGCCCCATGTCCCCATCCATGTCCCCATGGGTCCATCCAGCCCCCCCCTTCAGCCCCATGTCCCCATGGGTCCATCCAGCCCCCCCCTTCAGCCCCATGTCCCCATGGGTCCATCCAGCCCCCCCCTTCAGCCCCATGTCCCCATGGGTCCATCCAGCCCCCCCCTTCAGCCCCATGTCCCCATGGGTCCATCCAGCCCCCCCCTTCAGCCCCATGTCCCCATCCATGTCCCCATGGGTCCATCCAGCCCCCCCCTTCAGCCCCATGTCCCCATCCATGTCCCCATGGGTCCATCCAGCCCCCCCCTTCAGCCCCATGTCCCCATCCATGTCCCCATGGGTCCATCCAGCCCCCCCCTTCAGCCCCATGTTCCCATCCATGTCCCCATGGGTCCACCCAGCCCCCCCCTTCAGCCCCATGTTCCCATCCATGTCCCCATGGGTCCACCCAGCCCCCCCCTTCAGCCCCATGTTCCCATCCATGTCCCCATGGGTCCACCCAGCCCCCCCCTTCAGCCCCATGTTCCCATCCATGTCCCCATGGGTCCACCCAGCCCCCCCCTTCAGCCCCATGTCCCCATCCATGTCCCCATGGGTCCATCCAGCCCCCCCCTTCAGCCCCATGTCCCCATCCAGCCCCCCCATTCAGCCCCATGTCCCCATCCAGCCCCCCCCTTCAGCCCCATGTCCCCATCCAGCCCCCCCCCTTCAGCCCCATGTCCCCATCCATGTCCCCATGGGTCCATCCAGCCCCCCCCTTCAGCCCCATGTCCCCATCCATGTCCCCATGGGTCCATCCAGCCCCCCCCTTCAGCCCCATGTCCCCATCCATGTCCCCATGGGTCCATCCAGCCCCCCCCTTCAGCCCCATGTCCCCATCCATGTCCCCATGGGTCCATCCAGCCCCCCCCTTCAGCCCCATGTCCCCATCCATGTCCCCATGGGTCCATCCAGCCCCCCCCTTCAGCCCCATGTCCCCATCCATGTCCCCATGGGTCCATCCAGCCCCCCCCTTCAGCCCCATGTCCCCATCCATGTCCCCATGGGTCCATCCAGCCCCCCCTTCAGCCCCATGTCCCCATCCATGTCCCCATGGGTCCATCCAGCCCCCCCCTTCAGCCCCATGTCCCCATCCATGTCCCCATGGGTCCATCCAGCCCCCCCCTTCAGCCCCATGTCCCCATCCATGTCCCCATGGGTCCATCCAGCCCCCCCCTTCAGCCCCATGTCCCCATGGGTCCATCCAGCCCCCCCCTTCAGCCCCATGTCCCCATCCATGTCCCCATGGGTCCATCCAGCCCCCCCCTTCAGCCCCATGTCCCCATCCATGTCCCCATGGGTCCATCCAGCCCCCCCCTTCAGCCCCATGTCCCCATCCATGTCCCCATGGGTCCATCCAGCCCCCCCCTTCAGCCCCATGTCCCCATCCATGTCCCCATGGGTCCATCCAGCCCCCCCTTCAGCCCCATGTCCCCATCCATGTCCCCATCCATGTCCCCATGGGTCCATCCAGCCCCCCCTTCAGCCCCATGTCTCCATCCATGTCCCCATGGGTCCATCCAGCCCCCCCTTCAGCCCCATGTCTCCATCCATGTCTCCATGGGTCCATCCAGCCCCCCCTTCAGCCCCATGTCTCCATCCATGTCCCCATGGGTCCATCCAGCCCCCCCCTTCAGCCCCATGTCTCCATCCATGTCCCCATGGGTCAATCCAGCCCCCCTTCAGCCACATGTCCCCATCCATGTCCCCATGGGTCCATCCAGCCCCCCCTTCAGCCCCATGTCCCCATGGGTCCAGCCAGCCCCCCTTCAGCCCCATGTCTCTATCCATGTCACCATGTGACCAGCCTGCGACCCCTCCATATATGGATGATGACCAATGCTGGGAACACTCACCCAGAAAAACGTGGATATTGCACTTGACTTGAAGTTGAAGCAGGGAGAGCTGTAGCCGGGGCCGGCAGCCTTGTTTCCAGGGTGATGGTGAGAGAGCAGAGTGCAGGTCACCGCATACTCAGCCCAGGAGCCGGCTTAAAAAGCCAAGAGAGCAGGAGAGAAGAGGGCGGTGCGCGGTGCTGGTGCGGTGTTACATACCCGGACGAGAGCCGGTGTTACAAGGCCAATTCCAAGGGAGCAGGAGCCGGGACTGGAGAGCAGAGCGCGGCGTCGGCGTATCGAAAGCCGGCAGGGGAGCAGGGAGAGGAGAGCGTGACGTCACCGTGTCACCTGACACCACACAACTGCCAGCCACCAGCGGGAAAGCAAAGCGCGGTGCGTGTCACCGCCCACCAAGATCACGTCCTCCTGTCATGTGACTATGCGCGTCACCCGCTGTCACCACTGAATAGTAGGAGCGCCGCGCGCGACGCTACATTTCCTTCGGCTGCGCTTTTAAAGGATCCGCACTTTTTAAGAGCCCCCGCTACCAATTCTCTCACTCTCTCATCGGGGCCCACCGGGAATTTATCACACCAGGCCAGTCCGACCCTGCATGGGCCCATCAGGTAAAGTGATGGAATGAAGTTTTCTCTCCTCCTGTTGAAAAATGACATTTTCTGCCACCTATTGATGAGAGAAAAAAAGTGATGAAGATTTACAAACTTCTAACATTAGTCAGTGAAAAACATACAGAACAAGGATGCAAATGGATCTTTTTTTGGCAATCCGATCATTTGAATGGGCCAGTTTTATCTGCAAATCAGATTACAATCAAACATGTCTCAAATTTCTTTTGTGAACCATCAGCATCAGAAAAGGTCCATAGACTATAATTATTATGTTTTTATAAGCAAAGAAAAGGAACACAATGCAAACTCTAAAATCAGACATTTAAATGGATGAGTTTGGTGGGCAAACAGGGTCTGACTGGAGCACCGGGACACTGGACGATTATCCGGTGGGCCAGGGTCCTTGGCAGGACCCTGAGCAGGACGTAGAGGGGGCCCACTGGTTTCAACTGAATGTGCGTCCGAGGACATTTCATTAATGATCAGTATTGTAATATTCGGTCACTATGTTGTAATATCTGGTCCGGTCATGGTGTGGTATTTATCCCTGTATGTGTTATTATTTGGTCACTATGTGGTGTGGACATGGTGTGGTGGTATTTCTCCCTTGTATGTGGAATTATTTGGTCGCTATATGTTGGTAATATCTGGTCTGGTCATGGTGTGGCGATATTTCTCCCTTTTACAGTATGAGGTATTGTTCGGTCACTATGTGGTGGTCATATGTGGTCTGCTCACGGTGTGACGGTAGTTCTCCCTTCTATGTGGAATAATTTGGTCGCTATATGCTGCTAAAATCTGGTCTGATCATGGTGTGGCGATATTTGTCCCTTATACAATATGTGGTATTATTCGGTCACTATGTGGTGGTAATATGTGGTCTGGTCACGGTGTGGCTGTATTTCTCCCTTCTACGTGGGATTATTCGGTCGCTTTATGCTGGTAATATGTGGTCTGGTCACAGTGTCACGTTAGTTCTCCCTTGAATGTGGTATTATTGGTCTTGAAAAAGTGGATTGTGTTGTGTATAGCAGTCAATTGTTCTCTCTGATATTAGGAGAATAATCTTTATTTAGATTTGTGATTAAATACTTGGAACAAGATGCACTTACAGGAATTCTACTGTGAAAACAAGTAATCACCTTTCCAAAGGATAAGTGATAAGGTATTGATTGGTGGGGGTCTGACTGCCGGGACCCGCACCGATTAGTAGAATGTGGAGCTTTTCTCCCCACTAGACTGGAGCAGCATGTGTGACTTCACCACTGATCCATTCATTCCCTCAATGGCTGCGAGCGCTGCTCTTATTTTTTTCTGGAAGCCCCAAAGAGAATGAATGGATCTGCGGTCAGACATCCCACCTGCCGCTGCATTTTAAAATGGGGATAAAAGTGTCCTGTCAGGGATAAAACTTCCCAATTCTGATCAGTGCGGTTTCCAATGGTCGGACCCAAACGATCATTAAGTTATCACCAATCCTGAGGAGCCCATGGATCGGTGATAACTTGTTTTCACCAAAGAAGCCCTTTAATGCAAACTACCGTAATTGTCCATCCCAGTTGTGCTGTGCGCACAGTAGATGTGCAGGAGCCGCCTGTGTTTTACAGTCGAGGTCCCACTATAACGGGGATAACGGCTAACAGGTATCAGCATCTAGCTGTAGGGTGGGCCCCAGTCTCCCCAGTCCCACGCTGTGGGCAAATATAACCTGTCTGGGCAATTGTAGCCAATTTTGCTGCAAAAAAAGAAAAGTCTTTTTACCTTTTTAGCCATAACTTTCAATGTCTTGGATAAATGTGTAACCCTTTATTAAATTCTGCCTTTATTATGGGGATCTCATGGTAGTAGAGCATACCAGAGGTTGACTATATTTTATTTTTTATTTATTTATTTTTTACAGAAAGATCCACGTAAAGAAAAAAAAAAAGTAAAACAAAATGGAAACCAAAAGAAAATAAACAGAACACACCTTTTTGGTAAATTTTTATACTTTGAGCAGCCCCATGATATAAGCTGGTGCAGGTCACTAATCAGACAAATCCACATGAATGAGTGTAAGAAGTGAATGCAGCACTCACCGCTATAATAAAACATTGTATTCCATCATTAATAACCATCAGCTTCTCACAGAGGGAGGTCAGCGAGTGGTAGATACAGCGCATTGTGAAAGGATTTGGCCCCCTTGAACTTTTCTACCTTTTGCCACATTTCTGGCTTCAAACATAAAGATATAAAATTCAAATTTTTTTGGGAAGAATCAACAAGTGGGAATGAAATTTATTGGATATTTTAAACTTAAAAATAAAAAATGAAAAGTGGGGCGTGCAATATTATTCAGCCCCTTTACTTTCAGTGCAGCAAACTCACTCCAGAAGTTCAGTGAGGATCTCTGAATGATCCAATGTTGTCCTAAATGACTGGTAACGATAACTAGAATCCACTGATCCAATGTTGTCCTAAATGACTGGTAACGATAACTAGAATCCACCTGTGTGTAATCAAGTCTCTGTATAAATGCACCTGCTCTGTGATAGTCTCAGGGTTCTGTTTCAAGTGCAGAGAGCACCATGAAGACCAAGGAACACACCAGGCAGGTCCGAGATACTGTTGTGGCGAAGTTCAAAGCCGGATTTGGATACAAAAAGATTTCCCAAGTTTTAAACATCTCAAGGAGCACTGTGCAAGCGATCATATTGAAATGGAAGGAGTATCAGACCAATGCTAATCTACCAAGACCCGGCCGTCCCTCTAAACCAGTGTTTCCCAAACTCCAGTCCTCACGGACCACCACAGGTCATGTTTTCAGGATTTCCTTAGTATTGCATAGATGATGGAAGTATCATCAAGGCATCAGGAATTTTCTCACCTGTGCAATACTATGGAAATCCTGAAAACATGACCTGTGGGGTCTGTGAGGACTGGAGTATGGGAAACACTGCTCTAAACTTTCATCTCGAACAAGGAGAAGACTGATCAGAGATGCCGCCAAAAGGCCGATGATCACTCTGGATGAACTGCAGAGATCTAGAGCTGAGGTGGGTTAGTCTGTCCATAGGACAACAATCAGTTATACACTGCACAAATCTGGGCTTTATGGAAGAATGGCAAGAAGAAAGCCATTTCTCAAAGATATCTATAAAAAGTCTCGTTTGAAGTTTGCCACAAGCCATCTGGGAGACACACCAAACATGTGGAATAAGGTGCTCTGGTCAGATGAAACCAAAATCAAACTTTTTGGCCACAATGCAAAACGATATGTTTGGCGTAAAAGCAACACAGCTCATCACCCTCAAAACACCATCCCCACTGTCGAACATGGTGGTGGCAGCATCATGGTTTGGGCCTGCTTTTCTTCAGCAGGGACAGAGAAGATGGTTAAAATTGATGGGAAGATGGATGGAGCCAAATACAGGACCATTCTGGAAGAAAACCTGTTGGAGTCTGCAAAAGACCTGAGACTGGGACGGAAATTTATCTTCCAACAAGACAATGATCCCAAACATAAAGCAAAATCTACAATGGAATGGTTCAAAAATAAACATATCCAGGTGTTAGAATGGCCAAGTCAAAGTCCTGACCTGAATCCAATCGAGAATCTGTGGAAAGAGCTGAAAACTGCTGTTCACAAACGCCCTCCATCCAACCTCAATGAGCTCGAGCTGTTTTGCAAGGAAGTATGGGCAAGAATTTCAGCCTCTCGATGTGCAAAACTGATAGAGATATACCCCAAGCGACTTGCAGCTGTAATCGCAGCAAAAGGTGGCTCTACAAAGTATTAACTCAAGGGGGCCGAATAATATTGCACGCCCCACTTTTCAGTTTTTAATTTGTTAAAAAAGTTTAAAATAGCAAATAAATTTCATTCCACTTCACGATTGTGTCCCACTTGTTGTTGATTCTTCCCCCAAAAAATAGAATTTTATATCTTTATGTTTGAAGCCAGAAATGTGGCAAAAGGTAGAAAAGTTCAAGGGGGCCAAATCCTTTCACAATGCAGTGTATAGGCGACGGCAGTGCTGTGTATCTGCAGGATTCCAGGCCAGTATCTGCCACCCACTGGATTTCCCATGGGAGAAGCTCTGGGATTTTATTACAGGGAAACTGTCATCAGGTTTTTGCTATGTAATCTAAAAGCAACAAGTCGGGGCAGAGGACCTTATGCCAGCGATGTGTCACTTGCTGGTCTGCATGATGGCATTTTGATATAATCCCTCTTTTATCTGCTGCAGATCTAGCAGTTCCCTGAATTCACAGATTATGTAGAGACCAATGCGGGAAAGTTACCCCAAATGTTCTAGAAGTCAGCATTGGATTTTCTGCTTTCAGATCACCTCACAGACCAATGTAAGTTAAGGGACAAGTTCAGATGACGGTTTATCCCACTGTTTTTTTAAAGAAATTCGCCATTAAAACTCATGCATACAGTACAAAAAGAAATAGATGCCACAACCAGGGCCGCTCCAGGATTTCATGGGCCCCGGGCAAAAGTCTCAGTGGGCCCCTTTCACACCTACCACGATTCATGATGCACAGAAATATAGGTATAGTACAATGCTAAAGATCTCACTTACTTCTCACATTACATGAGTGATATCTATTGTAAAGTCTACAACAGCTCAGAAACCGGCGAATCCTCCCAGCGCACAGTTCAGACCAGACAATATAGTCCTCTATACAGTATTATGGGCCCCACGTAGTCCTCCATATACAGTATTATGGGCACCACGTGGTCCTCCATACAGTATTATGGGCACCACGTGGTCCTCCATATACAGTATTATGGGCACCACATGGTCCTGCATCCAGTACTATGGGCACCATATATTGCTCCATACAGAATAACGGACCGTATATAATGCTCCATACAGTATGATCCCCATATATTGCTCCATTCAGTATAATGGATCCCATATATTGCTCCATAAAGTAAAATGAGCCCCATATATTGCTCCATACATAATGGGTACCATATAATGCTCCATACAGAATAATGGAGCCCAAATATTACTGTATGGAGCATGGGCCCTATATATTGCTCCATAAATAGTGGGACCAATATATTGCTCCATAAAGAATAGGCCCCATATAATGCTCCATAGATAATGGGCCCTATATAATACTCCATACATAATGGGCCCCATATATTGTTCAATAGATAATGAGCCCCATATAATACTACATACATAATGAGCCCCATATATTGTTCAATAGATAATAAGCCCTATATAATACTCCATACATAATGGGCCCCATATATTGTTCAATAGATAATGAGCCCCATATAATACTCATAACATAAAAAAAAAAAATCAAATACTCACCGCTCCTTGCTGGAAGCAGGCCTGTCTCATCAGCGTCTTCCGACTCTCTGCACTGGGACTGCTCAGCAGAGGGCGCTCTGTAGTGACGTCATTGCGCCCTCTGCCCTGAGATGTCACAGAGTAAGAAGACGCAGAAGACAGAGGAGCAGCAGAGGAACAGGGAGAGGTAAGTATTGCAAACAGTTTAAAGCACTGGGGAAGGCCCAGTGCAAGTGCCCATTCGCTGGCATCAGGCCCCGCTGACTCATGGGCCCCATAGCGCGCTGGTGTCCCAGAGGGTGAGTGGGCCCCCTGCTCGCTCAGGGCCCAGGCACTTGCCCAGGTGGTGATGCCGGCCCTGGGTATAACACATACGGCACCCATTTTTAACTGATCCGCTGCAATGATTATGTAGGAAACTGTATTCATTTACAATCATCCACAGCGTGAGAGAAAACAGCTACAACATTACTGAATAAACAGAAACCCTGCAAGTATAAGAAAATGATTTTATTAAAAATATTTTGCATATCAATCCAGTTTGAAAAAAAAAAACTCATTAAGCATTTTTTGGAACGTAGCAGTCCACATCTGACAGAGTCCTGTAACTCTGGACACAGTATAATAGTGTGGCCGCTGTTCTCTAGCAGGACCCTCTAATGATAGAAGCAGGACGGCATACTGGATCTCGCACAACGCTACCTGCATGCCATCTGATTGGCTACTGTAAGTGCTCCAGCCGTATAAAGATCACTATGTATACAATATACTCCGAAAAGATGTCAGTGATTACTGTGAAGTCAAAATATTGTGGCCCCATTGAGCAGGAATGATTAGAGATGGACAAGCTCCAGTTGGCAGACAGTCAGTGATGGCGGAGAGCTGATCATCTTTACTCGCTGCTCATTAGGAAAGTGGTCGCTTTCTGAAACCATTTGACTCTGAACTCGGCGTCAGACGCCATTATGTAAGAGGCCAATGTCTGAGTGGTTTTTGTGTCCATTTGTCCTTCCTCTGTTCTTTCTGCCAAAAGATCCTCACCCATAACCTAAGCATTAAAATAAAGTTGAATTGTTACTAATATTTTTTACATTTAGCACATGAATTGAATTTCATAAATTTAAAAGAAAACTTTCCCTCCGATGTCCACAAAACTGAGCGCCACTACATAAGCCACAAATAGTCTCCCCTCTCTCTCCCAGTCTGTGCAGCGGACGGGAACCATTTAAATGGGTGCAGGGCCGATTTTAGATAAAGTGGGGCCCTGGAGAAAAGTTTAAAGTGGGGTCCCAAATGCTGACATACAGCACCACACAAACATTTAGCTTGTATGTACATGCGCTGAGATCAGGCCGCTAAACGAGCGCAATCCACAATACTGAAGCCGTTCGACGCTTGTTTCCCGACCTCTTTACACCAGCTGAGGAAGAATGATGGATACAGAACAATCACTAATAGATCAATCTGTCCCCATACAGCATCATGTTATCAGCAGCACATCTGCAGGTTACACCGGCCGATGTGCTGCTGAGAACAAGGATTTTTGTTCTGGCATAAACAATCCAGTTACTCGATGAATAGGCAGCATTTTGCTTGTTTAGTATAATACATGCCATAGTCCTCCATATTGTATAATGTGCCCCACAGCCCTCCATATTGTATAATGTGGCCCATATTCCTCCAAATAGTATAATACACTTCACATAGCTCTCTATATAGTATAATGCACCTCATAGTTCTCCATATAGTATAATGCACCTCATAGCCCTGCATATAGTATAATGCACCTCATAGCCCTCCATATAGTATAATATACTCCCCATAGACCTTCATATAGTATAATACACTCCCGATAGCCCTCCATATAGTATAATGCACTCCCCATAACCCTCTATATAGTATAATATACTCCCCATAGTCCTCCATATTGTATAATGTGCCCCACAGCCCTCCATATTGTATAATGCACTCCCCATAGTCCTCCATATTGTATAATGCACTCCCCATAGCCCTCCATATTGTATAATGTGGCCCATATTCCTCCAAATAGTATAATACACTCCCCATAGCTCTCTATATAGTTTAATGCACCTCATAGCTCTCCATATAGTATAATGCACCTCATAGTCCTCCATATAGTATAATGCACCTCATAGCCCTCCATATAGTATAATATACTCCCCATAGTCCTTCATATAGCATAATGCACTCCCCATAGTCTTTCATATTGTATAATGTGCCCCACAGCCCTCCATATTGTATAATGTGGCCCATTTTCCTCAATATAGTAAATACATTCCCCATAGCCCTCCATATAGTATAATGCACCTCATAGTCCTCCATATAGTATAGTACACTCCCCATAGCCCTCCATATAGTATAATGCACTCCCCATAGCCCTCCATATAGTATAATACACTCCCCATAGCCCTCCATATAGTATAATGCACCTCATAGTCCTCCATATAGTATAATACACTCCCCATAGCCCTCCATATAGTATAATGCACCTCATAGTCCTCCATATAGTATAATACACTCCCCATAGCCCTCCATATAGTATAATATACTCCCCATAGTCCTCCATATAATGGAATGCACCTCATAGTCCTCCATATAGTATAATACACTCCCTATAGCCCTCCATATAGTATAATGCACTCCCTATAGCCCTCCCTATAGTATAATGCACTCCCCATAGCCCTCCCTATAGTATAATGCACTCTCCATAGTCCTTCATAGTGTATAATGCACTCCCCATAGTCCTTCATATAGTATAATGCATTCTCCTCAGTCCTTAATAGAGTATAATGCAGCCTCCCTATAGTATAATGCAGCCAAACATATAGTACATATAATATAATGCAACCCATAGTCCTCGTAAAGTATAATTTGGCCCCAACCATAGAGTATAATTCAGCCACTCCATACAGTATAATGCAGCCCCCCAGTTCTGCAGTATTATGGTCACCACGTATAAAAAACAAATACATACAATACTCACCTCTCCTCGTTCTCCAGCTGCTCCATGCTCTGCAGAGCGTCTCAGCAGCTCCACTCTGCAGGCACAGTCATTCCCCCGCTACCGATACAGTTCAATGCGCGATGCGGGGGGACGAACTCACGGACCCTATAGAGGCACGCCACGGGCTGGAGGCCCCAGGCAGATGCCTAGTCTGCTTGCCATTACGCCGGCCCTGAATGGGTGTCTCATGCTGGGGACATGTTTTTCTGCTTTTTTTCTTGCCATAGTACAAATTCTATTCAGTAGGACTATCAGCTGTGTATCCACCAGACTTTTTAAACCTGACAGGGCACACCTGTGAAGTGAAAACCATTTCCGGTGACTACCTCTTGAAGCTCATCAAGAGAATGTCAAGAGTGTGCAAAGCAGTCATCAAAGCAAAAGGTGGCTACTTTGAAGAACCTAGAATATAAGACATATTTTCAGTTGTTTCACACTTTTTTGTTAAGTATATAATTCCACATGTGTTAATTCATAGTTTTGATGCCTTCAGTGTGAATGTACAATTTTCATTGTCATTGAAAATACAGAAAAATCTTTAAGTGAGAAGGTGTGTCCAAACTTTTGGTCTGTTACTGTATATATCCAGGATGTGTGATCACGGGGTGCCATACATACCAGAATGGGAGATCAAGGGGTGTCATGCATACCAGGATGGGTGATCAAGGGATGCCATGCATACCAGGATGGGGGATCAAGGGGTGCCATGAAAACTAGGATGGGGATCAGGGGGTGCCATGCATACCAGGATGGTTGATCAAAGGGGTGCCATGAATACCGGGGGCTCAAGGGGTGCCATGCATTCCAGGATGGGTGATCAAGGGATGCCATGCATACCAGGATGGGGGATCAAGGGGTGCCATAAAAACTAGGATGGGGATCAGGGGGTGCCATGCATACCAGGATGGTTGATCAAAGGGGTGCCATGAATACCGGGGGCTCAAGGGGTGCCATGCATTCCAGGATGGGGATGAGGGTCACGTATATCAAGATGTGATGGGGGCCACATATACCAGGAAGGAGGGACCATACATACCAGGATGGAGGATAGTAACAGAATTGGGGGACATTACCCCAATACCAATGTCAGCAGCAGACTCCTATTAGAGAAAGATAGCACAAGTATACACAAAATGCAGTTTTTAAAAGGAAGGTTTTTATGATTAAGGGAAAAGGAAATCCAAACCTAAAGGGCCCTGTGTGAAAAGGTGATGCCCCTCCCTCCTTAAAACATAAATTAACTGTGATTTGTCACATCTTTGGGAAGCTGAGTTCAATTTCCGTAGCCCCACACAGCCCTGTTTACTGCCACACGTGTTCTCAATCAAGAAATCACTTAAATAGGACATGCCTGACAAAGTGAAGTAGAACAAAAGATCCTCTAAAGCTAGACATCATGCTGCGATCCAAAGAAATTCAGGACCAAATGAGAAACAAAGTAATTGAGATCTATCAGTCTGGAAAAAGTTCTAAACCCATTTCTAAAGATTTGGGACTCCAGCGAATCACAGTGGAAGTCATTATCCACAATAGGCAAAAATATGGAACAATGGTGAACTTTCCTAGGCGTGGCCGGCTGATCAAAATTACCCCAAGAGCGCAGCAACGACTCATCCAAGAGGTCACAAAAGACCCCACAACAACATCCAGAGAACTGCAGGTCTCACTTGCCTCAGTTAAGGACAGTGTTCATGACTACACCAAAAGAAAGAGACTGGGCAAAAATGACACGCATAGCAGAGTTCCAAGACGAAAACCATTGCTGAGCAATAAGAACAAAGGCTCATCTCAGTTTTGTCAGAAAACATCTTGATGATCGCCAAGACTTTTGGGAGAATACTCTGTGGACTGACAAGACAAAAGTTGAACTTTTTGAAAGGTGTATGTCCCATTACATCTGGCATAGAAGTAACACTGCATTTTAAAAAAGGAACATCATACCAACAGTAAAATATGGTGGCGGTAGCGTGATGGTCTGGGACTGTTATGCTGCTTCAGGACCTGGAAGACTTGCTGTGGAAATGGAACCAAGAATTCTGCTGGTTAACCAAAAAATCCTGAAAGAGAATGTCTGGCCTTCTGTTCATGACCTCAAGTTGAAGTGCACTTGGGTTATGCAGCAGGACAATGATCCAAAACACACCATTAAGTCCACCTCTGAATGGCTTAAGGAAAACAAAATTAAGACTTTGCAGTGGCTTAGTCAAAGTCCTGACCTTAAGAAAGAGGTTCATGCTCGGAAACCCTCCAATGTGGCTAAATTACAACAATTTTGCAAAGATGAGTGGGCAAAAATTCCTCCAGAGTGTTGTAAAAGACTCATTGCCAATTATCCCAAACACTTGATTGTAGTTGTTGTTGCTGAGGGTGCTTCAACCAGTTATTAGGTTTAGAGGGCAATCACTTTTTCACACAGGGCCCTGTAGGTTTGGATTTCTTTTTCCCTTAATAATTAGGATCTTCATTTAAAAACTGCATTTTGTGGTTACTTGTGTTATCTTTGTCTAATATTAAAATTTGTTTTGACATCTGAAATATTTAAGTGTGACAAACATGCAAAAGAATGAGAAATCAGGAAGGGGCAAACAACTTTTCACACATACACATATACATATATATATATTCATCCCACAATGTCACATTCATGGTAGAAGAGAGGGATTGGTAAGATGGGACAACCATTACAAACCAGCCACCTGATCAGACATTATTGAACACCTTTCCAGAAGCTTTAATCAATCTTATCTGCTGTTATTTTCTGAAGAGAGGAAACAAATGTCCTAAAAATAAAAATATATAAAAATGAAAGTTAAGAAAAAAAAAATAAAAATAATAATAGTCTCACCTCCACTATGAGCATTTTTTGCTCTTCTAATAATCCAAGCTTTCCTAATTGTTCTTTCATTTGCTCCTGCGTCTTCATCTTCCTCTCCAGCACAAATGATGCATGCTGGGGCTGTAAGAGCTGTAATAGAAGCCTAGAAGAACCATCAGAGGTCAGGCCCATCTGGTTACAGAAAGAACACAGATACACGCTGTATAAGACAATGGGATGGAAACAAGATTTTAAAAGGAGTTATCAAACACTTTTATACTCCACTGGATAGGTCATTAATATAAGATAGGTGGGGGTCCAACCATCGGCCCCCTGATGATCAGCTGTCATCACCTCTGGCAAGATGCAGGCAATGTTCAAAGTGGAACAAAACCGCTCCGTACACTGCGGCCGCTGCCGGGTGCAGACCAGCTATTGAGGAGTACCGGAGGTGATCTGCAGCACCAGGCAGTGGCCACTGGGGTGCGCTCTGTTCACAAGTTACATCCGGCCGTTGCCAGAGCTATAAACAGCTTATTGGGGAGCCAAGAGTCGGACCTACAACGATCTGATATAGACCACCTATTTTATGCATAAATTATCTGCATTAAAGCATTAGAGAACGTCTTTAAGAGCCCTGCATTTTCAGAGCCAAACTTCAGTCAACATCTAATAACCAATTCCAATGTCTTTCTTAGGACTCGTTCACACGAATGTATTTTCAGTAGGAAAGTTGTCTGTGGAACAAATGGACGGCACTCAGACCAATGGGATTCAATGGGAAAGTGCAGAGGAGTCATTTTTCTTTTTTGTCACTGATCGAATCTGTGTGTGAGCAAAAAATAAAGAAAGAAAATGGCAGCATGTCCTCGTTTCATCCGTCAGACAAGATTCACCCATTCAAGTCTATGGGTACAGAAAAAAATCTGCTTTTTACAGATACATTGCAATCCTGTAGCCCTGGAAACTGTAAATGGTTAAAAAGCCAGATTAGATCTGGACTGCACATGGATGACAAGTGAGGAAAGAATTCTCCCACTTTTCTGGATGAAACTCTGAATGATATTTTATCTGCTTGTGTGAACCGGCCCTTAGAGGTCTCGACAAGACGGAGGAGCTGATCCAGAGCGTCCAGGGAAAGCTAGCAGTCCAGGTAATGGCGGATACGGAGGCAACCATCCACATCGTGCTCCATGCCCTTCTAATCTGACCTCCGTGACAGTGATGCTCAGTGTAAAGCCTGAGCTCAGGAGATGTGGGCTCGGACCCTGTTCAGACACACTGGAACTGATCAATCTCCATTCAACATTATGAACGTAAAACTGGAGCACTGGTCCCACTCAAATATATTGTATTATGGTCAAATCATTCCCTTTAGGAGCTGAGTGCTGTGTAATAGAGGAGGATAAGGCCCCCCGTATACAGCAATCTATTCTCTGATAGGCGAGAGGGAAGAGACGTCATCTCCTCCTTTCTGATAATGTCCCCTGTATCCTGCTGACCGTGATTGTGCCATCCCAGCAGGTGACACTAGAGCCGCTCCCCGCTCTTAGGCTATGTGCCCATGTAAAACCGTCTGCCATGCAAAGCAATGTGAATTGGGATGTGCTGTGCACATGATGCGCTAATTAGAGCGCCGAATTCGCATTGCGTTGCAAAACGCAGCATGACCATTTCTACCGCGATTACACGGCCATTGAAAAGCAGCAAACCCGCAGGTATATGTGGATTTACTGCATTTCAATTAAATTCAATGGCCGAGAATTTGCAGCGTAATTGGGGTGCGTGTGGCACCCAGGATGAAGAAGAGACTACAACTCCTCTTCATCCCGGCTACCAAGCGGTGAAAAAAAGAAATAAATAAGTTAAAAATAAAAAACCCTGTATACTCCCCTCTCCGGTCTGCTCCCGGCGGCGTCCTCTCTCCTCGGCGTCCAGCGGTGTACTGGCAGGACCTGCGGTGACGTCATCTAGTCAGCTGATGGTCACGCGACTGCTGACGTCAGAGGTCAGGTGATGGTCGCGTGACCATCAGCTGACTAAATGACGTCACCGCAGGTCCTGCCAGTATACCCCGGGACGCTGAAGAGAGAGAACGCCGCCGGGAGGAGACTGGAGAGGTGAGTATACAGGGTTTTTTTTATTTTTAACTTCTTTTTTTTTTTACTATAGATGCAGCATTTAAAGCATCTAAGTTGGTCACACAATATAAATCCATGCCGGTTGCCGGTTCCATGGATTTATATTGTGTGACCAACTTGTCAAGCACTTTCCAGGTGATGCTCAAAATCACTTGGAAAAGTGCTTGAAAAAACGCTGAAAAAATGCTGAAAAAACACTTCTCTCTGGCAGAAAAAATGCATGTAAATCTGCTACGTGGGCACATAGCCTTAGCGTGTATGTGCTGTACTTATCATTCAGGACTGTGCAAAGACCTGCCTGTGACCAAAAGAACAACAAGGCTGTGTGCACACGCTGCAGATTTGGTGCGTTTTTCAATGGAACAGGCTGCCACGAGAGGTGGTGAATTCTCCTTCAATGGAAGTCTTCAAACAGAGGCTGGACAGACATTTGTCTGAGATGCTTTAGTGAATCCTGCATTGAGCAGGGGTTGGACACTAGGACCCTGGAGGTTCCTCCAATTCTAATGTTCTGGGATTCTATGTATAAACACCAGCTGCAATCTTCCATGGAGAAGTAACTGTGGTTTCAGGAGAACTTGCAGCAGAAGGTCTGTGCCTTCCGCTAGCTCCTCCCCCTTCCGCTAGCTCCTCCCCTTCCTTCTTTAAAGAGTATTAATAGCACTAACTGTCATCTATCTCACTAATAGGAAAGTTTGTCTTCACTGAATACAGATTTTACAGATGTTACCGCGAATTGAGACTGAAAGATCAATCCAGCAGGAAAAAGAAGACTTCTCTGATAAGATTATAAAATTACTTATTTTCATGTGTAATATTAATTTACAAAACAAAAATTAAAACAACGGTTATTCTTTAACTAATAAAGCACTTAGGACAGGGATTCATTAAGACTGGCCATATTCAAGCTGCTCTTGATGAGGGAGCGTGCTGGAGTCAGACGGTCCAGATTCATTAAGTGGCGCATGAATTATGCACTTCTGACAAGTGGTGTGTGCACCTTGCCACAAATCTTACTCCAGTCACGGACTGGAGTAAGATTTCTGGTGTAAGGGAAGCCACAGTTCGCTATGAATTAGACAAGCTGTGGTGCCACACTTCCATCCTGCCCCAACTCTGCCCATTTTGGTGAAGCTGGGTAAAACTGACGAGAAAACACCAAACGTCACAACATTTTTGATCAACTCAACAATGTACGAGGTGTGTGGAGCGGAGCCGCGCGTGGACAAGGTGTGCGGAGCGGAGCCGCGCGTGTACGAGGTGTGTGGAGCGGAGCCGCGCGTGTACGAGGTGTGCGGAGCAGAGCCCCGCGTGTACGAGGTGTACAGAGCAGAGCCGCGGGTGTATGAGGTGTGCGGAGTGGAGTCGAGCGTGTACGAGGTGTGCGGAGCAGAGCCACACGTGTACGAGGTGTGTGGAGCGGAGCCGCGCGTGTACGAGGTGTACAGAGCAGAGCCGCGCATGTATGAGGTGTGCGGAGTGGAGTCGAGCGTGTACGAGGTGTGCAGAGCAGAGCAGCGCATGTACGACGTGTAAGGAGCGGAGACGCGCGTGTACGAGGTGTGCGGAGCAGAGTCGCGCGTTTACGAGGTGTGCAGAGCAGCGCATGTACGACGTGTAAGGAGCGGAGACGCACGTGTACGAGGTGTGCAGAGCAGAGCCGCGAATGTACGAGGTGTACGGAGCGGAGCCGCACGTGTCCGAGGTGTGCGGAGCGGAGTGGAGCCGCACGTGTACAATGTGTACGGAGCGAGGCCGCGCAAGTACGAGGTGTACGGAGCGAAACTGCGCAAGTACGAGGTGTACGGAGCGGAGCCGCGTGTGTACGACGTGTACGGAGCAGAGCCGCGCGTGTACGAGGTGTGCGGAGAGGGGCCGCGCGTGTACGAGTTTTACGGAATGGAGACGCGCGTGTACGAGTTGTACGGAGTGGAGTCGAGCGTGTATGATGTGTGCGAAACGGAGCCGCGCGTGTACGAGGTGTATGGAGCAGAGCGGCGCATTTACGAGTGTGCGGAACGGATCCGCGCGTGTTCAAAGTGTACAGAGAAAAGCCGCGCGAGTATGAGCTGTACGGAGCGGGCCGCACGTGTACGAGGTGTACGGAGCAGAGCAGCGCGTGTACGAGTGTGCGGAGCGGAGCCGCGCGTGTAAGAGTGTGCGGAGCCGAGCATGTATGAGGTGTGCAGAGCGGAGCCGCGCATGTACGAGGTGTGTGGAGCGGAGACACGCGTGTACAAGGTGTGCGGAGTGGAGCTGCGTGTGTACGAGGTGTGTGGAGCGGAGCCGCGCGTGTACGAGGTGTATGAAGTGGAGACAGGTGTGTACAAGGTGTGCAGAGCAGAGCCGTACGTGTACGAGGTGTGTGGAGCAGAGCCGCGCGTGTACGAGGTGTGTGGAGCAGAGCCGCGCGTGTACGAGGTGTTCGGAGCAGAGCCAATCGTGTACAAGGTGTGCGGAGTGGGGCGGATCCACACCTGTACAAAGTGTACAGAGCGGAGCCGTGCATGTACGAGGTGTGCAAAGCGGAGCTGCACGTGTAGAAAGTGTATGGAGCGGAACCATGCGTGTACAAGGTGTACGGAGCAGAGCCAATCGTGTATGAGTTGTATGGAGCGGAGCCGCATGTGTACGAGGTGTGCGGAGCGGATCCGCGCGTGTACAAAGTGTACAGAGAAAAGCCGCGCGTGTACGAGCTGTACGGAGCGGGCCGCACGTGCACGAGGTGTACGGAGCAGAGCAGCGCGTGTACGAATGTGCGGAGCGGATCCACGCATGTACAGGGTGTACGGAGCGGAGCTTAGCGTGTACGAGGTGTGCAGAGCGGAACCGTGCGTGTACGGGGTATGTGGAGCAGAGCCGCACAAGTACGAGGTGTGGAGAGGAGACACGCGTGTACGAGGTGTGTGGAGTACAGCCGCGCGTGTACGAAGTGTGCGGAGCGGAGTCGCGCGTGTACGAGGTGTGCAGAGCAGAGCCGCACATGTACGAGTGTGTGGAGCGGAGCCAATCGTGTACGAGGTGTGCGGAGCGGATCCGCGCGTGTACAAAGTGTATGGAGCGGAGCCGTGCATGTACGAGGTGTGCAGAGCAGAGCTGCGCATGTACAAAGTGTATGGAGCGGAGCCGCGCGTGTACGGGGTGTGCGGAGCGGAGCCGCATGTGTACGAGCTGTACAGAGCGGAGCCGTGCATGTACGAGGTGTGCAGAGCGCAGACATGCGTGTGCGAGGTGTGCGGAGCGGACCCACGCGTGTACGAGGTGTGCGGAGCAGAGCCGCTCGTGTACAAGGTGTACGGAGTGGAGCCGCGCATGTACGAGGTGTATAGAGCGGAGACACGCGTGTATGAGGTGTGTGGAGCGGATCCGTGTGTGTACAAGGTGTACGGAGTGGAGCCGCACGTGTACGAGCTGTACGGAGCGGAGCCGCGCGTGTACGAGCTGTACGGAGCGGAGCCGTGCGTGTACGATGTGCAGAACGGAGCTGCGCGTGTACAAAGTGTATGGAGCGGAACCGTGCGTGTACGAGATGTGCGGAGCAGAGCTGCGCATGTACGAGTGTGCGGAGTCACGCGTGTACGAGGTGTGCAAAGCGGAGTTGCGCGTGTACAAGGTGTGTGGAGCGGAGCCGCGCATGTACAAGGTGTGCGGAGCGGAGCCGCGCATGTACGAGGTGTGTGGAGCGGAGCCGTGTGTGTATGAGGTGTACACAGCATGGCAGCGCGTGTACGAGTGTGTGGAGCGGATCCGCGCATGTACGAGTGTGCGCAGCAGAGCCGCACGTGTACGAAATGTGCAGAGCGGAGCCGCGCATGTACGAGGTGTGTGGAGCGGAGACACGCGTGTACGAGGTGTGTGGAGCTGAGCCGCGCGTGTACGAGGTGTGCGGAGCGGAGCCGCACGTGTACGAGTTGTGGAGCACAGCCGTGCGTGTACGAGGTGTGCAGAGCGGAGACACGCGTGTATGAGGTGTGCGGAGCAGATCCGCACGTGTACAAGGTGTACGGAGCGGAGCCGCGCATGTACGAGCTGTACGGAGCGGAGCCACGCGTGTACGAGCTGTACGGAGCGGAACCTTGCATGTACGAGGTGTGCGGAGCGGAGCCGCGCGTGTACGAGTTGTGGAGCACAGCCGTGCGTGTACGAGGTGTGCAGAGCGGAGACACGCGTGTATGAGGTGTGCGGAGCAGACCCGCACGTGTACAAGGTGTGCGGAGCGGAGCCACGCGTGTACGGAGCAGAGCCACACGTGTACGCGGTGTACGGAGGGGTATTGCGCGTCTATGAGGTGTACGGAGCAGAGCCGCGCGTGTACGAGGTGTATAGAGCGGAGCCGCGCTTCTACGAGTTGTACGGAGTTGAGCCGCACATGTACAAGGCGTACGGAGCAGCGTCGCGTGTGTACGATGTGTGCGGAGCAGAGCCACCCATGTACGAGGTGTACAGAGCAGAGCAGCATGTGTACGAGTGTGCAGAGCTGGAGCGGAGCCGCGTGTGTACGAGATGTACGGAGCGAAGCAACGCGTGTACGAGGTGTACGGAGCGGAGCCACATGTGTACTAGGTGTACGGAGCAGAGCCGCGCATGTAGAAGGTGTGCGGAGCGGAGCCGCATGTGTACGAGGTGTACAGAGCAGAGCAGTGAGTGTACGAGTGTGCGGAGCAGATCCGCGCTTGTACTAGGTGTACGGCGCGGAGCCGCACATGTACTAGCTGTACGGAGCATAGCTGTGCATGTACGAGGTGTACGGAGCAGAGCCGCACGTGTACGAGTGTGCAGAGCGGAGCCGCGCGTGTACGAGGTGTACAGAGCAGAGCAGCGTGTGTACGAGTTTGCGGAGCGGATCCGCACGTGTACAAGGTGTACGGAGCGGAGCCGCGCATGTACAAACTGTACGGAGCGGAGCCACGCGTGTACGAGCCGTACGGATCGGAGCCACGCGTGTACGAGGTGTACGGATCAGAGCAGCGCGTGTACGAGTGTGCGGAGCGGAGCCGCACGTGTATGAGGTGTACGGAGTGGAGCCCAGCGTGTATGAGGTTGTGGAGCAGAAACACACGTGTACGAGGTGTGCGGAGCGGAGCCGCGCGTGGACGAGGTGTGCGGAGCGGAGCCGCGCGTGGACGAGGTGTGCGGAGCGGAGCCGTGCGTGTGCGAGGTGTACGGAGCGGAGCCACGCGTGTATGAGGTGTACGGAGCGGAGCAGCAAGTGTACGAGCTGTACGGAGCGGAACCGTGCGTGTACGAGGTGTGCGGAGCGGAGCCGCACGTGTACGAGGTGTGTGGAGCAGAGACACGCGTGTACGAGGTGTGTGGAGCAGAGCCGCACGTGTACGAGGTGTGTGGAGCGGAGTCGAGCGTGTACGATGTGTGTGGAGCTGAGCCACGCGTGTATGAGGTGTGCCGAGCGGAGCCGCGCGTGTACGAGGTGTACGAAGCAGAGTCGGGCGTGTACGATATGTGCAGAGCGGAGCCACGCGTGTATGAAGTGTACGGAGAAGAGCCGCGCTAGTACCAGTGTGCGGAGCAGATCCGCGCGTGTACAAGGTGTACGGAGCAAAGCCACGCGTTTACGAGGTGTGCGGAGCAGAGCCGCACGTGAACGACGTGCAAGGAGCAGAGCCGCGCGTGTACGAGGTGTACGGAGCGGAGCCACGCTTGTACGAGGTGTACGGAGCGGAGCCGCGCGTGTTCGAGGTGTTCAAAGCGGAGCCACGCGTGTAGGAGGTGTATGGAGCAGAGTCTCCAGTGTACGAGTGTGCGGAGCAGAGCCGCGTGTGTACGAGGTGTACAAAGCGGAGCCACGCGTGTAGGAGGTGTATGGAGCAGAGTCTCCAGTGTACGAGTGTGCGGAGCGGAGCCGCGTGTGTACGAGATGTAAGGAGCAGAGCCGCGCATGTACGAGTGTGCGGAGCCGCGAGTGTACGAGGTGTACAGAGCAGAGTCACGCGTGTATGAGGGGTACGGAGCAGAGCTGCGCATGTACGAGGTGTACGGAGCAGAGCCGCGCATGTACGAGTGTGCGGAGCGGAGCCACGCGTGTACGAGTGTGCGGAGCGGAGCTGCGAGTGTACGAGGTGTACGGAGCAGAGACGCGCGTGTACGAGGTGTACGGAGCAGAAAAGCGCGTATACGAGTGTGCGGAGTGGAGCCGCGCGTGTACGAGTGTGCGGAGCCGCGGGTGTACGAATTGTACAGAGCAGAGCCGCGCGTGTACGAGTGTGCGGAGCGGAGCCGCGTGTGTACGAGATGTAAGGTGCAGAGCTGCGCGTGTATGAGTGTGCGGAGCGGAGCCGCGAGTGTACGAGGTGTTCGGAGCAGTCACGCATGTGTGAGGTGTACGGTGCAGAGCCGCGTGTGTACGAGGTGTACGGAGCAGAGCCGCGTGTGTACGAGTGTGCGAAGCGGAGCCGCGCGTGTACGAGGTGTACAGAGCAGAGCCGCACGTGTACGAGGTGTACAGAGCAGAGCAGCGAGTGTACGATGTGTAAGGAGCGGAGCCACACGTGTACGAGGTGTATGGAGCGGAGCCGCACGTGTATGAGGTGTGCAGAGCGGAGCCGCGCATGTACGAGGTGTGCAGAGCAGAGCCGCACGTGTACGCGGTGTACAGAGCAGAATAGCGAGTGTACGACGTGTAAGGAGCGGAGCCACGCGTGTACGAGGTGTATGGAGCGGAGCCGCACGTGTATGAGGTGTGCGGAGCAGAGTCGCGCATTTACAAGGTGTGCAGAGCAGAGCAGCACGTGTACGAGGTGTATGGAGCGGAACCGCACGTGTACGATGTGTGCGGAGCGGAGTGGAGCCGCACGTGTACAAGGTGTACGGAGAGATGCCGCCAAGTACGAGGTGTACGGAGCAAAGCTGCGCAAGTACGAGGTGTACGGAGCGTAGACGCGCGTGTACAAGGTGTGCGGAGCAGAGCAGCGCGTGTACGAGTGTTCAGAGTGGAGCGGAGCCGTGCATGTACGAGGTGTACGGAGCGGAGCCACGCTTATATGAGGAGTACGGACCGGAGCCACGCGTTTACGAAGTGTACGGAGCAGAGTCGCGCGTGTTCGAGGTGTACAGAGCGGAGCAGCGCGTGTACGAGTGTGCGGAGCGGAGCCGCGTGTGTACGAGATGTAAGAGCAGAGCCGCGCGTGTACGAGTTTGCGGAGCAGAGTCACGCGTGTACAAAGCAGAGCTGCACGTGTACGAGGTGTACGAAGCAGAGCCGCGCGTGTACGAGTGTGTGGAGGGGAGCCGCACATGTACGAATTGTACGGAGCTGAGCCGCGCGTGTACAAGGCGTACGGAGCGGCGTCGCACGTGTACGATGTGTGCGGAGCAGAGCCGCCCGTGTACGAGATGTGCAGAGCGGAGCCGCGCATGTTCGAGGTGTACAGAGCAGAGCAGCACGTGTACGAGTGTGCCGAGCTGGAGAGGAGCCGCACGTGTACAAGGTGTACGGAGCGAGACCGCACAAGTACGAGGTGTGCGGAGCCGCCCGTGTTCGAGGTGTACAGAGCAGAGCGTGTACAAGTGTGCAGAGCTGGAGCGGAGCGTGGCGTGTACGAAATGTACAGAGTGAAGCCACATGTGTACGAGGTGTACGGAGCAGAGCCGCGGGTGTACGAGTGTGCGCAGCGGATCCGCTTGTGTACAAGGAGTACGAAGCGGATTCGCATGTGTACAAGGTGTACGGAGCGAAGCCACGTGTGTACGAGGTGTACGGAGTGGTGCCACATGTGTACGAGGTGTACGGAGCAGAGCCGCGAATGTACGAGTGTGCGGAGCAGATCATCATGTGTACAAGGTGTACGGAGCGGCGTCGCGCGTGTACGATGTGTGCGGAGCAGAGCAGCGCTTGTACGATGTGTGCGGAGCTGGAGCGGAGCCGAGCGTGTACAAGATGTATGGAGCGAAGCCACGCGTGTATGAGTTGTACAGAGCGGAGCCACAAGTGTACGAGGTGTACAGAGCAGAGCCGAGCGTGTACGAGGTGTTCGGAGCGGAGCCGCGCGTGTACGAGGTGTACAGAGCAGAGCAGCGCGTGTACGAGTGTGCGGAGCGGATCCGCACGTGTACAAGGTGTACGGAGCGGAGCCGCGCGTGGACGAGCTGTACGGAGCGGAGCCGCGCGTGGACGAGCTGTACGGAGAGGAGCCGCGCGTGTACGAGCTGTACGGAGCGGAGCCGAGCGTGTACGAGGTGTATGGAGCGGAGTCGCGCGTGTACGAGTGTGCGAAGCGGAGCCGCGTGTGTACGAGGTGTACAGAGTAGTTTGCACGAGTTGTACGGAGCGGAGTCGCGCTTGAATGATGTGTGCGGAGCGGAGTCGCGCGTGTACGAGGTGTATGGAGCAGAGCCGCGCAATTACGAGTCTGCGGAGCGAAGCTGCGCGTGTACGAGGTGTGCGGAGCCACGCGTGTACGAGGTGTACAGAGCAGAGCAGTGCATGTACGAGGTGTACGGAGCGGAGCCGCATGTGTACTAGGTGTACAGAGTGGAGCCGCACATGTACGAGTTGTATGGAGCTGAGTCGCGCGTGTACGATGTGTGCGGAGCAGAGCCGCGCGTGTACGATGTGTGCAGAGCAGAGCCACGCGTGTACGATGTGTGCAGAGCAGAGCCACGCGTGTACAAGATGTGCAGAGCGGAGCCGCGGGTGTACGAAGTGTACTGAGCAGAGCAGCGCGTGTACGAGTGTGCGGAGCTGGAGCGGAGCCGCGCGTGTACGAGATGTATGGAGCGGAGCCACGCGTGTACAAGGTGTGCGGAGGAGAGCCGCATGTGTACGAGGTGTACAGAGCAGAGCAGCGCGTGTACGAGTGTGCAGAGCGGAGTTGCACGTGTACGAGGTGTAAGGAGGGGAACCGCGCGTGTACAAGTTGTGCGGAGCCACGCGCGTACGAAGTGTACGGAGCAGAGCCACGCGAGTACGAGTGTGCAGAGCCGCGTGTGTACGAGGTGTGAGGAGCGGAGCCGCGCGTGTACGACGTGTAAGGAGCGAAGCCGCGCGTGTACGACGTGTATGGAACGGAGCCATGCGTGTACGAGGTGTGCGGAGCGGATCCACGCGTGTACAAGGTGTACGGAGCGGAGCCGCGTGTGTATGAGGTGTGCGGAGCGGAGCCACGCGTGGACGAGGTGTACGGAGCAGAGCCGCGTGTGTACGATGTGTGCGGAGCGGAGCCACGAGTGTACGAGGTGTACGGAGCAGAGGGGATCCACGCGTGTACAAGGTGTACGGAGCGGAGCCGCACGTGTACGAGGTGTGCGGAGCAGAGCCGCGCGTATACGAGGTGTGCAGAGCGTAGCTGTGCGTTACGAGGCTTGTGGAGCGGAAACACGCATGTACGAGTTGTACGGAGCGGAGCTGCGCGTGTACGAGGTGTGCGGAGCGGAGCCGTGCGTGTACAAAGTGTACGGAGCGGAGCCGCGCGTGTACGAGCAGTACCAGAGCGGAGCCGCGCGTGTACGAGCTGTATGGAGTGGAGCCGCGCGTGTACAAGCTGTACGGAGCAGAGCCGTGCATGTACGAGGTATGCAGAGCGGAGCTGCGCGTGTACAAAGTGTATGCAGAGCGGAGCTGCGCGTGTACAAACTGTATGGAGCGGAACCATACGTGTACGAGGTGTGCGGAGCAGAGCTGCGCGTGTACGAGCTGTGCGGAGCAGAGCCGCACGTGTACGAGTGTGCGGAGTGGAGCAGCTCATGTACGGAGCGGAGCCGCGCGTGTACGAGGTGTATGGAGCAGAGACACGCGTGTATGAGGTGTGCGGAGCAGAGCGGATCCATGCGTGTACAAGGTGTACGGAGCGGAGCCGCGCGTGTACGAGCTGTACGGAATGGAGCCGCGCGTGTACGAGTTGTACGGAACGGAGCCTGCGTGTACGAGCTGTACGGAGCGGAGCCGTGCGTGTACGAGGTGTGCAGAGCAGAGCTGCGCGTGTACAAAGTGTATGGAGCGGAGCCGTGCGCGTACGAGCTGTACGGAGTGGAGGAGTGCGTGTACGAGGTGTGCAGAGCGGAGCTGCGCGTGTACAAAGTGTATGGAGCGGAGCAGTGCGTGTACGAGGTGTGCAGAGCGGAGCCGCGTGTGTACGAGGTGTGTGGAGCAGAGCCGCACGTGTACGAGGTGTCTCTGCATACAGCTGAATTTTACCGCCACAAAAGGACTAGGTGGACTCTGGCTAGCAACAGAAAAAAAATTATATTTTTTTTACTGTGCATACAAATCAATTTCACCCCCAAAAACTGATAAGGTGGGCTACTATACCTTGCGCTATCACACTGGCAAATTATAAAAATATATTTTTGTGTTCTGCACTCAGCTCTGTATAACAGCTGAATTTCAATCCCACAAAATGAAAAGGTGTGCTAGTCTTTATTAAAGCCATAAAAATGTTGAATAAAATGTAACACTAAAGCCAAGTTCACACAACATGAAGACTGCATTTTTTTATGCAGGTGTCCGCACCATACAACAAAATAACAATCTTATTATTGTGTGTTTGCTGAGTTTCTTTTGAGTTTTCCCCCTTAAAATGTGTTTTGGTGAAGCTGTGAATCTACATTTTTAATACTACAGAAAAACTTAGATTTTTGAGCTTAAAAATGTTTTTTTTTTTTACAGGCTCCACAGAGGCTTATATATATATATATAATAAAATGCATGAAATCCGCACAGTTCAGCAGCGTCTTTAGACTCACTGCAGGCGTAGATTTCATTAAATCACATCCACTGCACTTGCACATTTAGGCCGTGTTCAGATGTAGCATAAGTGCTGTGTTTTTTCAGCTGCTTTTTTGGAACAGTCATTTTGCAGCATTTAAATGGCCAAGAAAAGTGAATGTGATTTCATGAAAACTGCTCTGTGGTCTAAAGACGCTGCTGATCTGTACGGTTATGGTTTATTTTACGTCTAGAGGCTTCTATGTGGAGCCTAAAAAGAGAGAAAACGCAGGTAAAAAGACTGCAGGTACCTTAAGAGCAGAATCAAAGCTATTCTGTATTATAACAAAAAATGAACAATGCGGCTTCACATCTGCACCAAAAAACATCAAATAAGGGGGAAAAGGCATAAAAAAATGCAGCAAGTATGCAATAATCAGAGAAGATTGTTATTGTGTAGTTTGGTGTGGACATCTGCAGAAAACAAAAAAAAATACAGTATTTATTCAACATGTGAACACGGCCTTGCAGACACAAAAAAGCCAATGTCAAATAGTGAAGCTACATAAAGATGAGAAAGTGGAATGGACAGAAAATAAATCCATAGATCCCAAGTGAAAGAAGCACGACGCACAGATGACACCATGCCAGCCTCATCAAAAGTCACGCCGAATGAGGCAAGGTTAGTAGTGACGCATGAGCGTGTTCTCTTAACCCTCTCACAGAGTACACTCAGGTGCTGCCTGAGTATTTTCGGCATCTATGCTCGAGCCGCCGCGGCTGCATGTGTCGCGGCTGTTAGACAGCTGTGACACATGCAGGGATTGCATGTTTGTTAGGCAATCCCTGCATGTGTCACAGCTGTCTAACAGCCCCAGCGGCCCGAGCATAGATACCGAGCACGCCGAAAATACTCGGGCAGCAACCGAGCGTGCACGGTGAAAGGGTAAACCGAGCATGCTCGTGCAACACTATAGGTAAGAGATTCGTGGCCTCCTGTCCAGCGTCCCAAGAATTGATCCTCTCAGCTCTAGTTCCAACTGTCCCGGATACGGTGAACAGCCCCATATAAATAAATTAGCTACTGTGAGCGAAATACGCTCTCTTCTACGCCTTCCGAACTCCAAATTAATAAGATTTGTTTTACGAGCGCTCGGGAAATCAATACAGCACAGCCTTGTATGGTGACTAGAAAAGACTTCTGCTTTATTAGCACATGTGGCACTTTAAATAGGGTCAGAGACAAAGGAATAGTTCCCTCTGACCTATGAACCAATAGTAACCTTAAGGGAGTGAATAGTAATGTGAAACCTCACTGCCCATCAGTGTTACCTGATGACCATTACATAAGAGTGAAAACAAAATGGATACCACAGACAAACAAGATGGATTCTTTTCTCTCACACTACTGAATCCGTTCTACACCCGGGTGGCGAGCATCTTTATTGGTATATGGTCTCCCATGCTGGTATGTGCTGCCCCCCTCCTGGTATTTGTGCTGCCCCCATCATCCTATACTGGGATGCATGGCACCTCTCACCCCCCAATCCTGGTATGCGTGGCCCCCCTCATCCCCCAATGCTGGTATGTGTGGCCCCCTCATCCCCCAATCCTGGTATGCATGGTACCCCTCATCCCCCAATCCTGGTATGCGTGGCCCCCCTCATTGCCCAATGCTGGTATGCGTGGCACCCCTCATCCCCAATCCTGGTATGCATGGCACCCCTCATCCCCAATCCTGGTATGCATGGCACCCCTCATCCCCCAATCCTGGTATATATGGCATCCCTCATCCTATAATCCTGGTATGCATAGGGCCCCTCATCCCCCAATCCTGGTATGGATGGGGCCCCTCACCCCCCAATCCTGGTATGTATGGGCCCCTTACCCCCCAATCCTGGTATGTATGGCATCCCTCATCCCCCAATCCTGGTATGCATGGCGTCCCTCATCCCCCAATCCTGGTATGCATGGCGTCCCTCATCCCCCAATCCTGGTATGCATGGCGTCCCTCATCCCACAATCCTGGTATGCATGGCGTCCCTCACCCCCCCAATCCTGGTATGCATGGCATCCCTCACCCCCCAATCCTGGTATGTGTGGCCCCCTCATCTCTTTCACGCTGCACACACATACAAAAAAATAAACACTTATACTCACCTTTCTTCCCTGTGCTCCAGCGCTGCTGTGTCCTGCTCTGCCGGGGGAGGAGTGCGGCGCCGGAGTACGTGCGTGCCCATACCGCGCTGTCCGGCGCCACTTTGCTGAAGAGACACTGCAAATGTGTCTTCAGTAAAATGGCGCTGGATAGCGCTATGCGCATGCGCCGCTCCGACGCCTCACTCCTGCCCCGGTCTCCGGCGAAGAGAGAGGCGCCGCGACAACGCTCCTCCCGGTCAGGTAAGTATATAAGTATGCATTTAGTGTCTAGGCATACCGCGATCTCCGGCGCCATACACTGCTCTTACCTGTAACGGCTCCATGCGTTCTTCTGTCTAGAGCCAGACTGCGCGTCGCACATGCGCAGTCTATCGAGGCTTCAGACAGAGGGACGCTTAGCTGATTATATTATAGATATAATTATAACACTGTTTATCAATGTACTATATTTTGTTGCTGTGGTGCTCTTTCAGTCATATTTTGATTTATTTTTTTATCTGCAGCATGTGGTCTGAAGAGCGGCAGGCACAATCTAGTACCGTCCTCCCGTGTGGTCTGAGGCACGGCAGGCACTATCTAGTACCGTCCTCCCGTGTGGTCTGAGGCACGGCAGGCACTATCTAGTACCGTCCTCCCGTGCGGTCTGAAGAGCGGCAGGCACTATCTAGTACCGTCTTACCGTGTGGTCTGAAGAGCGGCAGGCACAATCTAGTACCGTCCTCCCGTGTGGTCTGAGGCACGGCAGGCACTATCTAGTACCGTCCTCCCGTGCGGTCTGAAGAGCGGCAGGCACTATCTAGTACCGTCCTACCGTGTGGTCTGAAGAGCGGCAGGCACTATCTAGTACCGTCCTCCCGTGCGGTCTGAAGAGCGGCAGGCACTATCTAGTACCGTCCTCTCGTGTGGTCTGAAGAGCGGCAGGCACAATCTAGTACCGTCCTCCCGTGTGGTCTGAGGCACGGCAGGCACAATCTAGTACCGTCCTCCCGTGTGGTCTGAGGCACGGCAGGCACAATCTAGTACCGTCCTCTCCTGTGGTCTGAGGCACGGCAGGCACTATCTAGTACAGTCCTCCCGTGTGGTCTGAGGCACGGCAGGCACTATCTAGTACCGTCCTCCCGTGCGGTCTGAGGCACGGCAGGCACAATCTAGTACCATCCTCCCGTGCGGTCTGAGGCACGGCAGGCACAATCTAGTACCGTCCTCTCTTGTGGTCTGAGGCACGGCAGGCACTATCTAGTACCGTCCTCCCGTGTGGTCTGAGGCACGGCAGGCACTATCTAGTACCGTCCTCCCGTGCGGTCTGAAGAGCGGCAGGCACTATCTAGTACCGTCCTCCCGTGTGCTCTGAGGCACGGCAGGCACAATCTAGTACCGTCCTCTCGTGTGGTCTGAGGCACGGCAGGCACTATCTAGTACAGTCCTCCCGTGTGGTCTGAAGCACGGCAGGCACTATCTAGTACAGTCCTCCCGTGTGGTCTGAGGCACGGCAGGCACTATCTAGTACCGTCCTCTCGTGTGGTCTGAGGCACGGCAGGCACTATCTAGTACAGTCCTCCCGTGTGGTCTGAAGCACGGCAGGCACAATCTAGTACCGTCCTCTCGTGTGGTCTGAGGCACGGCAGGCACAATCTAGTACCGTCCTCTCGTGTGGTCTGAGGCACTATCTAGTACCGTCCTCCCGTGCGGTCTGAGGCACGGCAGGCACAATCTAGTACCGTCCTCTCGTGTGGTCTGAGGCACGGCAGGCACTATCTAGTACCGTCCTCCCGTGTGGTCTGAGGCACGGCAGGCACAATCTAGTACCGTCCGACTTCTTTACAGCACTCTAGGGCATACAGGTGGTGGTCGTACTTTATATGGGGAAAAACAGGTGACAGGTTCCCTTAAGGCTGTGTGCCCACGATGCATTTTTTAAGCAAAAACGCTGCAGAAACGCTTAAAAAACGCATGGTAGAAGGCCTGCCATGTTCCCCAATGATAATCCGCATGTGCTGTGCACATGCTGCGGAAATTTCCTCTGCGGATCATCATTGCGGAAAAAAACACAGCACTACCAATTATTTTGCGGAAGTGCTGCATTTTCGCCGCCATTGACTTGCATTAGATCGCATGGATTACGCATCACTGTATATGTAGATGCGCATTCCATGCGTTCTAGTGTGCGGATGGTACCCAGGTATAGAGGAGAGGAGACCGTCCTCCGGACCTGGGTACCATAGGAAACTGTAAAGAAAAAAAAAAGAATAACATAAAAAATAAATATATACTTACCTTCTGGCGGCCCCCCGCTGCACTCCTCCTCTCATGCCGGAAGTTCGCGATGTACTGAAGGACCTGTGCTGACATTATAGTCATGTGACAGGTCACGCGACGCTGACGTCAGCAGGTCCTTCAGTGTATCGCTGCTGGCAAGGGAGAACGGAGGGAAAGCAGGACACCGGGGGCCATCAGAGGGTAAGTATATATTTATTTTTTTAACATTCTTTCGGTCACACTATATAAATCCATGCCGGTTGCATGGATTTATTTAGTGTGACCAAGTTGTCAAACACTTTCCAAGTGATGCTAAAATCGCTTGGAAAGCGCTTGACAACCCGCATGCGGAAATGCAAGTGAAGAACGCTTCACTTCCGCTTGTCCCTGGCAGCAAAACGCATGTACAATCCGCATGCACAATCCGCATTGTGATGCAGCAGGCATCCCTTTAATGGTTCAGTGTGTGTTTTGACGGACCACGTACCTCCCTCAGCTGACTGGTCACATGACTGTGACATCACACAGGTCCTTTTGCACAACAGAAGGTCTGGACATGTGACTGTGAGATAAGCACAGGTCCTGTGGCTGTTTCTATAGGATATAAAAACCCTGGTAATTTGAGACAGAAGTATGCAGGGGTGCAAGGGGTGTGATAGGCGTGAGGCCTGTGGCCTGTTACCCGTGTGTGTGGCACCGTGTGAGGCCTGATGAAGCTTGGTGGACTCCTGGAGGGTGAAGCCTGGATCCTTGTGTGTGTAAGCGATGCCAGTAAGCCTTGGAGAGCCAGAGGCTTTGGAGGATAAGCGTCCTGGAGGGCAGAGCCTGGATCTGTGTGTGTGAGAGATGCCAGTGGCCTTGGACGGGATAAGCGCTGGAGACCACGTGTGGTAAGCTGTAGAGCCACAGTGGTGGCGGAACCAAATGGACTGAAGCAGCTAAAACCTGACAAAGGTAATACACTTTGTTATATGGACATTGCTATAGTATTACCTTGCTGAAGGCTGTATCTGGAGCCAAGTGGGCCTGTCTGCCACTTGAGCTCGTGGACATTATATGTGTGAACTGCGGTTTATGAAGTATAATAAACTGCTGAAGTGTGAAAACCGGAAAGACATTGCTGGTGTGCATTAATTGACGCGCTGCAGCGAGTATTCCCCAGGATGATGACTAGCGCTGCCTTACAGCATGCATGATCCGCATGGACAATCCGCATGCGTTTTTTTCTGCCAGGGAGTTGCAGAAACTCACAGGATAAAATCCTGAGCATTTCTGCATCGTGGGCACACAGCCTAAAGCAGGTTTTCATCTATGCAGCTTGTACAAGTGAACTTCATTGTTTGAAAAGTGGGTTACCTGTCTAAGCCATGTTATTATAGTACCTTTTATATGGTTTACACAGGTGCATCATGGGCTTTTCCTGCCCTATGAGTAAAATGAAAGGCTAAAATACAATGTGGAAACTTAATCAGAGAAATGTTTTATTTACATTCAGAACAGGTTTAAAAGAAACAATAACCATTACCACAGAAATCTCATGTAGAAATATTATAGAAATAACATTTTACCATTATGTATAGAAATAATTCTAATTTAATAAAAGTGCATTTATGGGAGGATTGTGGGTAAGGTCTTTGGCTTTGCCCCGACCCCTCGGCCGGCCTCCGGTGTCTGATGTTTCAGCGTTCTGGAACTGAGATCATGATGCTGCTTTGGATAGCAAATCAATAGCCTTGAAAAACCCAGGAATAAGGGAAGGGGGTCTTTAGGGAAATTGGTCTCGAAAACAAGGCAGCGTGGAAAAATCTATTTTGTGGCTGTAGTCGACAACATCTCAGACCCAAGCGTTGTTGACTACCGAGAGCCACTCATCCCGGAACCAAAGGAGACGGCCGCCCACCCCAAGAAACATCCCAGGTGGGAATCTTCTAGATCCGGGCCTGGCAGACCAGCGCTGGTGGGTTCGTTGATGCCAGGAGGGGGCTAGCCTAAAGGAAGGTCTCTTCTTTTCCTGGTGGGCCGGAGTGTTGTCCTTTTGGTTGCTTTTCTACACTGAAAATTTCCGAAAGGACCATAACTGGACTGTGCGTCTCTTGGGAGGAGGGCATTTGGCCCTCTGTTGCAGAAACAAAATACTCTTACTCCCCATGGCATTAGAGATCATCTTATCTAGCTCTTCGAAAAGGCAGCAGCCCTGGAAGGTGAGGCTGGTGGACTTTTTGGAAGCTGAATACAAGTTCCATGATTTCAGCTATGAGGCCATGGGGATGGTGATGTTGCCGGCTGCCAGGGCTGAATAGGGGGCTGCAGGGGGGTGGGCACACTCTCCTTATGGGGTCTCTGGGGGGATATAATGTTTGCAGGGGGCCATCTGCTGGGACGCCCCCCCCACACACACAAGCGTGCATCATCCGCCCCCCCCCACAAGCGTGCATCATCCGCCCCCCCCCCCACAAGCGTGCATCATCCGCCCCCCCCCCACAAGCGTGCATCATCCGCCCCCCCCCCACAAGCGTGCATCATCCGCCCCCCCCCCCCACAAGCGTGCATCATCCGCCCCCCCCACAAGCGTGCATCATCCGCCCCCCCCACAAGCGTGCATCATCCGCCCCCCCCCCACAAGCGTGCATCATCCGCCCCCCCCCCACAAGCGTGCATCATCTGCCCCCCCCCCACAAGCGTGCATCATCTGCCCCCCCCCACAAGCGTGCATCATCTGCCCCCCCCCCACAAGCGTGCATCATCTGCCCCCCCCCCACAAGCGTGCATCATCTGCCCCCCCCCCACAAGCGTGCATCATCTGCCCCCCCCCACAAGCGTGCATCATCTGCCCCCCCCCACAAGCGTGCATCATCTGCCCCCCCCCACAAGCGTGCATCATCTGCCCCCCCCCACAAGCGTGCATCATCTGCCCCCCCCACAAGCGTGCATCATCTGCCCCCCCCACAAGCGTGCATCATCTGCCCCCCCCCACAAGTGTGCATCATCTGCCCCCCCCCACAAGCGTGCATCATCTGCCCCCCCCACAAGCGTGCATCATCTGCCCCCCCCACAAGCGTGCATCATCTGCCCCCCCCACAAGCGTGCATCATCCGCCCCCCCACAAGCGTGCATCATCCGCCCCCCCACAAGCGTGCATCATCAAGCCCGCAGCATCCCCCCCAGAATACCTCCAGAGCCCGCAGCATGCACCCAGAGCCCCCACAAGCCTGCAGCATCCCTCCAGAGCAACCACCAGCCCGCAGCATGCCCCCACCAGAGCCATAGACATTCCACCACAGCCCGCAGCATGCACCCAGAGCCCCCACAAGCCTGCAGCATCCCTCCAGAGCAACCACCAGCCCGCAGCATGCCCCCACCAGAGCCATAGACATGCCACCACAGCCCGCAGCATCCCCACAGAGCCCCCACATGCGTGCATCATCAGCCCCCCCCAGCGTCCCCACAAACCCGCAGCATTCCTCCAGAGCCACCACCAGCCCGCAGCATGCCCACACAGCCCCCACCAGAGCAATAGACATGCCACCACAGCCCGCAGCATGCCCCCAGCATCCCCACCAGCCCGCAGCATCCCTCCAGAGCCCCCACCATGCCCTCAGCATCCCCACCAGCCCGCAGCATCCCCCCAGAGCCACCACCAGCCCGCAGCATCCCCCCAGAGCCACCACGAGCCCGCAGCATCCCTCCAGAGCCCCCACCAGCCCGCAGCATGCCTAGACAGCCCCCACTAGAGCAATAGACATGCCACCACAGCCCGCAGCATGCCCCCAGCATCCCCACCAGCCCGCAGCATCCCCCCAGAGCCACCACCAGCCCGCAGCATCCCCCCAGAGCCACCACGAGCCAGCAGCATCCCTCCAGAGCCCCCACCAGCCCGCAGCATGCCCCCACAAGCCCGCAGCATTCCTCCAGAGTCACCACCAGCCCGTAGCATGCCCACGGAGCTCCCAGAGCCCCCCCAAGTGTGCATCATCCGCCCCCCCCCAGCGTGCATCATCCGCCCCCCCCCCAGCGTGCATCATCCGCCCCCCCCCCAGCGTGCATCATCCGCCCCCCCCCAGCGTGCATCATCCGCCCCCCCCCAGCGTGCATCATCCGCCCCCCCCCCAGCGTGCATCATCCGCCCCCCCCAGCGTGCATCATCCGCCCCCCCCCCAAGCGTGCATCATCCGCCCCCCCCCAAGCGTGCATCATCCGCCCCCCCCCAAGCGTGCATCATCCGCCCCCCCCGGCAGGGGTGCATCATCCGCCCCCCCCCCCACAAGCGTGCATCATCCGCCCCCCCCCCCACAAGCGTGCATCATCCGCCGCCCCCCCCCCACAAGCGTGCATCATCCGCCCCCCCCCACAAGCGTGCATCACCAAGCCCGCAGCATCCCCCCCAGAATACCTCCAGAGCCCGCAGCATGCCCTCAGCATCCCCACAGAGCACTCAGAGCCCGCAGCATGCACCCAGAGCCCCCACAAGCCTGCAGCTTCCCTCCAGAGCAACCACCAGCCCGCAGCATGCCCCCACCAGAGCCATAGACATGCCACCACAGCCCGCAGCATCCCCCCAGAGCCCCCACACGCGTGCATCATCCCCCCCCAGAGCCCCCACACGCGTGCATCATCCCCCCCAGAGCCCCCACAAGCGTGCATCATCTGCCCCCCCCCCCACAAGCGTGCATCATCCGCCCCCCCCCACAAGCGTGCATCATCCGCCCCCCCCCACAAGCGTGCATCATCCGCCCCCCCCCACAAGCGTGCATCATCCGCCCCCCCCCACAAGCGTGCATCATCCGCCCTCCCCCACAAGCGTGCATCATCCGCCCCCCCCCACAAGCGTGCATCACCAAGCCCGCAGCATCCCCCCCCAGAATACCTCCAGAGCCCTCAGCATCCCCACAGAGCCCGCAGCATGCACCCAGGGCCCCCACAAGCCTGCAGCTTCCCTCCAGAGCAACCACCAGCCCGCAGCATGCCCCCACCAGAGCCATAGACATGCCACCACAGCCCGCAGCATCCCCCCAGAGCCCCCACACGCGTGCATCATCCGACCCCCCCCCCCCCAGAGCCCCCACACGGGTGCATCATCCCCCCCCCCGCAGATTACCTCCAGAGCCCGCAACATGCTCCCACAGAACCCGCACCAGCCCCATAGAGCACCCACGAGCCCGCAGCATGCCCCCAGAGCCACAAGCCCACAGCATGCCCCCACCACGAGCCCGCAGCATCCCTCCAGAGCCCCCACAAGCCCGCAGCATCCCTCCAGAGCCACCACCAGCCCGCAGCATGCCCACAGAGCCCCCACCAGAGCCATAGACATGCCACCACAGCCCGTAGCATCCCCACAGAGCTCCCAGAGCCCCCACACGCGTGCATCATCAGCCCCCACCAGCCCACAGCATGCCCCCACCATCCCCCACAGACCCGCAGCATCCCCCCCAGAGGCACCACCAGCCCGCAGCATCCCTCCAGAGCCCCCACCAACCAGCATGCCCCCAGCATCCCTCCAGAGCCCCCACAAGCCCGCAGCATCCCTCCAGAGCCACCACCAGCCCGCAGCATGCCCACACAGCCCCCACCAGAGCAATAGACATGCCACCACAGCCCGCAGCATGCCCCCAGCATCCCCACCAGCCCGCTGCATCCCTCCAGAGCCCCTACCAGCCAGCAGCATGCCCCCAGCATCCCTCCAGAGCCCCCACAAGCCCGCAGCATCCCTCCAGAGCCACCACCAGCCCGCAGCATGCCCACAGAGCCCCCACCAGAGCCATAGACATGCCACCACAGCCCGTAGCATCCCCACAGAGCTCCCAGAGCCCCCACACGCGTGCATCATCAGCCCCCACCAGCCCACAGCATGCCCCCACCATCCCCCACAGACCCGCAGCATCCCCCCCAGAGGCACCACCAGCCCACAGCATCCCTCCAGAGCCCCCACCAACCAGCATGCCCCCAGCATCCCTCCAGAGCCCCCACAAGCCCGCAGCATCCGTCCAGAGCCACCACCAGCCCGCAGCATGCCCACACAGCCCCCACCAGAGCAATAGACATGCCACCACAGCCCGCAGCATGCCCCCAGCATCCCCACCAGCCCGCTGCATCCCTCCAGAGCCACCATGAGCCCGCAGCATCCCTCCAGAGCCACCATGAGCCCGCAGCATCCCTCCAGAGCCCCCACCAGCCAGCAGCATGCCCCCATCATCCCCACAGAGCCCCCACAAGCCCGCAGCATCCCTCCAGAGCCACCACCAGCTCGTAGCATGCCCACAGAGCCCCCACCAGAGCCATAGACATGCCACCACAGCCGGCAGCATCCGCACAGAGCTCCCACACGCGTGCATCTGCATCATCATCAATCATCATCATCCCAGACCACCCAAAGCCCGCAGCACCCCCCCCAGAGCCCAGCACTGACCTCCTCCTGAAGCTTCACCGTATCACTTTCTGCATGAATCTATGGCGTCTGGTGCTAAACTAGAACACGCCCATAATGCAGTCAGGACACGCCCACGGAAACGACGTCATACCTGGAAGGAGCCCATACATTCTAGCGTTTACCAGGGAGGAGGCTGCAGAGCGAGTGGTTGGTGGTGAGGCTGCTGAGTATTGGGGAGACATGGCGGATGACTGCGCACCCCACACTGAGCTCCCGGGGGGGCAGCCTCAGTCCTGGGGGGACACCCTGGCTTCCTGTGGATGTGGTTAGTCCCCTGCACTATAGAGAGCGGCACATAGACTGCTGTAGAGCAGCAATGGTCGGTGACGGGTCAGAGCCGGGGATTACAGGGAGCCGCAGCCTCTCACCTGTCAGCAGTTGGACTATAAACCAGGTTTCCAGTCACTGACAGTATGGCTGGAGCTGCGCCCATTATGCACTGTTAGAACTTGGCGATGTCTGCCATGTTTGGAGGTTCCTGGATTCTGTATTTTTCTGCACAGGGTTTGTCCATGAGAAAAAGGAACACAGAGCGCCAGTCCTGGCCACAGGTTGTGTCTGGTACTACAGCTCCGGTCTAGTGACGTGACAGGTGCTGAGCTGTAATGCCACACACAGCCTGTGCCCAGGGGTGGCGCTGTAATACAACAGCTCTGACTTTCTACTCTGGGACAACTTCTGTAAGGCTGAATTCACACATCTGTGCTCCACGGACCGAGCTCAGACCTGACAACCGCTGGGTCACCAGTGCTGATCTGTGATTACCTCCTAGGAATAGATGAGGCACTGATCAGGTCCGGAGAGCCGGGCCGGGTCCTCGGATCCCACCACGGATGTGTGAATTCCTCCTTAAGTTAATATCTTAGTGTTAGAGTTCTCCTTTAGAATTTGTGTTCACAAGAGAGTAATTTATTATAGTTTATTGTGTAACTTTTGAAAAACGTATCGATTACTAATCCTGAGTTACAGCCAGTGATAGTCTAGAGCTGCATTCAGAGATCTGCAGGCTTCTGAGCTGAAATCTCCCAGCAGTCCTTGCTGAGATCACTATTGTTAGCGTTGCAATGTTAAGGCAGGTGCAGATAGCAGTGTTTTCGGTCGGAGTGCGATCTGACAAAACATTGAATCGCACTGTGACTAGTGTTTGTCCAAGAAGAAAAATCGGACATGTGCACGGCCCCATAGACAGTCTGTCCGAGGACAAAAATCACTATGCTTGAGTTTCATCTAATATTCGGATCATGCTCGGCCATACAAGTTAATGAGTTCTTGGAAAAGATCACACTGCACTCAGATGACATCTGAGTGCAGTCCCATTTTTCACGGATTGACGTAACGAAGAAGATGGAGAATTTTTTTTGACCCATGTCTTGTATCTTGTTTTGTGTCACTTTATGTACAGTTCTGGCCAAAAGTCTTGTGACTGAAACAAATTTTGGTGTTCACTTCAGTGATTTTAGATCTTTTAGTCAGATGTTTCTGTGGTTACTGTAGTACAATTATCAGCATTTTATAAGTTTTATACTTTTATTGACAAATACATCAAGTTTATGGAAAGATTCAATATTCACAGTGTTGACCCTTATTTTTCAAGACTCGTTCCCTTCGCCTTGGCAGCTGGATATCGGCTGCTGGGCCAAATCCTGACTGACGACGGACAATTTTTGTCTAATCAGTGCTAGGAGCTCACTACATACATTTCTGTTTGTCCACCCGCTTTTTGAGGAGTGACCACAATCGAATTGAGATCTGGAGAGTTTACTGGCCATGAACCCAAAATGTTAATGTTACCCAGACACTTGGTTGTCACTTTTGCCTTGTGACATATTCTCCGTCATGCTGGTATATGCATTGCTGTGTTCTTAGGTATAATTGTGAGTGAGCCCACTCCCTTTTGATGATGGATAACTCCACACATGACTCGTCTCGGGGTGCTTTACTGTTGGCATAACACAGGACTCAAAGTAGCACTCAGCTTTTCTTCTCCGGACATTCATTCTTCCATATGTCCCTAACAGTTTGAAGGGGGCCTTCATCAGGGAAATAACTTTACCCCAGTCCTCTGTAATCCAATCACTGTAGTTTACTGCATTTTATAATCCTGTTCTTAATCTTTTTCATGGAGAAAAGTGGTTTCTTTGCTGCCCTACTTGACACCAGCACAGCCTCCAAAATCCTTCTCCTCACGGTGTGTACAGATGCACTGACGCCTGCCTGCTGCCATTCTTGAGCAAGCTCTGCACTGATGTTCAACCAATTCCATAGCTGAATCCTATGTAGGAGATGATACAGGGACTTGCTGGACTTTCTTCGGAGTCCTGAAGTCTTCACAGCAAATTAACCTCCCCCTATTAAGTTATTATTTATTATAGTGCCATTTATTACATGGAGCTTTACATGTGAAAAGGGATATACACAGCAAAAAACAAGTACAATAACCTTGAACAAAACGAATCACCGACTGGTACAGGAGGAGCGAGGACCCTGCCCGCGAGGGCTTACAGTCTACAATGAATGGGTGAGGATACAGTAGGTGAGGGTAGAGCTGGTCGTGCAGTGGTATGATGGAGCGGTGGTTACTGCAGATTGTAGGCTTGTCAGAAGAGGTGGATCTTCAGCTTCCTTTTGAAGGTTTCCACGGTTGGCAACAGTCTGATATATTGGGGTAGAGAGTTCTAGAGTAGGGGGATGCATGGGAGAAATCTTGCGTGTGATTGTGGGAAGAGGAGATAAGAGGGGAGTAGAGAAGGAGATCTTGTGAGGATTGGAGGTTGCGTGCAGGGAAGTACCAGGACACTAAGTCACAGTTATATGGAGGAGACAGGTTGTGGATGGCTTGGTATGTCATGGTTAGGGTTTTCAACTGGAGTCTCTGGATAATGGGGAGCCAGCGAAGGGATTGACAGAGGGGAGAGGCCAGGGAATAGAGGGGGGGACAGCTGGATTAGTCGGCCAGCAGAGTACAGTTATCTGACAGGAGAAAACAAACTCCTTTGTCATGCTTGCCGATGGGGCGAGGGGTGTGGGAAAGGTGGAATCCAACATATGAAAGTGCAGCTGGAGAGGCCATGTCAGAGGGGGTGAGTCAGGTACCATTGATGCCAAGGAAGGAAAGTTTGTTAGTAATGAAAAGGTCATGGATGTAGGAAAGTTTGTTGCAGATGGAGAGAGCGTTCCATAGAACTCCTGTTAGTGGGATTGGGGAAGCGGGGGATGGGCAATGGGTATAGGGTTAGAAAGGTTGTGGAAATTTGATAGATTGTGGATGAGAGGTAGAAGTGACTGTGGGGATGTGGTGAGGAGGGCCATGATTTGGAGAGATATCGCCAGCAGTGAGGAGCAGCAGGAGAGAGCGTGAGGTGGCTGTCTGTGTTTGGAGACAGAGGATTGTATGTTGAGGAACAGATCTGAGGAGGAGGTGAGATGGAGGGAGAGATGACCAGTTCATTACTAGGTGTAGGGATGAGAAGGGTTAGTAGAACGTGTAGGACTATAGGGGTGAGAGTGAAAACAAAGAGAAACATTTTTTACTCTGGCTGTGCAGTTACCTTCAGTTATCTTCTGGTTCAATTCTGGTCTAACTCAGTGCAGCACACTGTAAGGTGGCTGCCAGACAGGTCGTGGACGGGAGGTATGTGTCCCCGAAGTACCAAACTTCGGTGATGTAGGACATGGAGAAGCAGGCTCCAGAACACATAGTGCTGGGAGGGAGTTAATGGGCCTTATTAAAGGGCCGGGTTTCAAGAGCAGCTGAAAGAGTTGGGGGGGAAACAGCTGCTCACTTACCTCCAGTCCAGGTCTTGGAAGGCCTGATTTAAGACAGCTGCGCCTGTCTCAGTGGTGCTGTGTGTTGTGCATCGTGAGCAAACCTTGCATGTGCTGCTCAGTCTGCTGGAGGCAGAGAAAAGCACTAGATTTAAACGGCTGATGCCGTGCTGTATGGACTGGTTATTTTTAGTTTTGTTCTGTTATAGCAGTGTTTCCCAAACCCCATCCTCACGGACCCCCATAGGTCATGTTTTCAGAATCTCCTTAGTATTTGGGAAATACTGCGTTACACAAAAGGTATATCTGTTGTATGGTGGCAGAAGGTGCCATGCACCCCCTGCTTTGGGCAGAGGGGGGGGGGTATGTAAGGTTGCTGCCGGACAGGTCGTGGACAGGAGGTATGTGTCCCCGAAGTGCCAAGCTTTGGTGATGTAGGACCCGGAGAAGCAGGCTCCAGCACACATAGTGTAGGGAGTTAGTGGGCCCGGATTAAAGGGCCGAGTTTTACGAGCAGCTGAAAGAGCTGTTATGTTTTGGTTTCCTGGTTGGTTTATGGACATTTAATAAACCACCAGTTTGTTTTGGAACCTGCGGACTGCATTCCTGTGTGAACCTGCGCCTACCCAAGAGCTGATCCGTCACAACACGTATATGATGCACCGCAGACTAAATTCTTAATGATCCCATAAATGGTTGATCTAGGGGCAATCTTACAAGCAGCAATGGCCTTGCCTGCAAAGCAATGATGACTGCACATGTTTTCTTGAAGGTAATCAGAAGACAATGATTTGAAGCACCAGCCTGCTCTTGTAATTCAGTAAGCATGACTGTGGAAATGGGGGTTTTGTGGTTAAGTAATTTCCTTGGGAAAAAATTAATATGCATTTTTTTTTTTTTTTAACAATTCATCTGATCATTCTTCATAACAATCTACAGTTAATGCAAATTGACACTATAAAAACTGAAGCAGCAAACTTTATGAAAGCCAGAATGTGTTTCAGTCTCCAAACTTGACGACTGTGTATTATTGTGTTACCTCTTTTGTATATTATTGTCACCTCTTATCTTGTGTGTCGCTTCTCTTTTCAGTTTGTTAGCCACATGCTGCCAGGCGAGAGCTTGTGGGCACAATCATGCGGCTGGTGATTCTTGATGACTATGCCCTGGCCAGCGAACAGGCAGCAAAATACATAAGTAATCGCATCGCCCAGTTCAATCCTGGACCTGACAATTACTTCACACTTGGGCTACCCACAGGTAATGTGCCTTTTATCTATCTTTATCCATGTGTACGGCAAAGCTTCATAGAGGAGGGAGACTCCAAGTTCACTGCTGAACATCTGCTCTCTCCATGTTTCGTTGCGATCTACCAGTGTCTCTGTAAGATTTGGCCATTCTCTACTGTTATATGCAAGAGTGTGCCAATTTTCCAAAGGAACAAGGAGATTGAGTAGCTCAACAGCCTCTTGCCACTGATCGGCAAACAAATTTGGAGAAAATAATTGGACAAAGCCTGAAGGACGCTGTAATGCAGGGCTGTGTTCTGGGGGATCGATGAAGACCTAAGAAATAGGAGTGTGAGTTGGGGGGTCTCCCAGTGGTAATACAGTTGGAATCACTGCCTTATTAATACAACGGGGAACTGTTTTGATTTCAATTAACATTAAAGGGGTTGTCCGTACCCTACACTGATTTAATCCTAAATCTCTATTTAATTTAATAATCGACCGTATTTTTCGGACTATAAGACGCACTTTTTTTCCTCCAAAATTTTGGAGGAAAATGGAGGGTGCGTCTTATAGTCCGAATGGGGGGGGGTGTGTATGTGTGTGTGTATATATATATATATATATTCCTGGTATTTGTGCTGCCCCCGCCATCCTATCCTGGAATGCGTGGCTCCCCTCATCCCCAATCCCGGTATGCGTGGCTCCCCTCATCCCCAATCCCGGTATGCGTGGCACCGCTCATCCCTATTCTGGTATGCGTGGCTCCCCTCATCCCCAATCCCGGTATGCGTGGCTCCCCTCATCCCCAATGCCATTATGCGTGTCACCCCTCATCCCCAATCCTGGTATGCGTGTCACCCCTCATCCCCAAAAAAATAAACAGTTATACTCGCCTTTCTTCTCTGTACTCCAGCGCTGCAGCGTCCTGTTCTGCCGGAGGCCGGGGGAGGAGTGCGGCGACAGAGCACAGCGCCGACCGGCGCCAATTTGCTGAAGACACACTGTAAATGTGTCTTCATAAAAATGGCGCTGGATAGCGCTATGCGCACGCGCCGATCCGACGTCTCACTCCGCCCCCGGTCTCCGCTGAAGAGAGGCGCCGCGGCAACGCTCCTCCTGGTCAGGTAAGTATGGCGCCGGAGATCGCAGTGTGTGTTCAGTGCCTACACACACCGCGATGTCCGACGCCATACACCTCTTACCTGTAACGGCTGGATGCGGTCTTCTGTCTGGAGCCAGACTGCGCGTCACGCATGCGCAGTCTATCGAGACTTTGGACAGAGACCCGCATTCCCGGTTATATTATAGATGTGGGGTGTGAGGGGAGTGGTAGCTGTGGAGGAGCGGGGCACAGGAGGCAGCGGTGCAGCCTACACTGTCCCTGCTGCTAAAGAAAATGAATATTCACTGCTCCTTAATAGCAGCACACAGTGTAGCCGCGCTGCGGCTCCTGCTGCTGCCGGAATCGCCTGTGCCCTCTGTTAAAGGGCATGAATATTCAACCTCTCTCCACGCCCATGGGCGTGGGGAGGGGGTGAATATTCATGCCTTTTAATAAGCGGGCACACGCTATAGCCCGGCAGCAGCAGGAACCGCAGCGCGGCCAAGCTGTGTGCCGGCTATGAAGGAGAGTGAAGTCACTGCTCCCCGCGCACACAGACCCGGCGTGGGGAGCAGTGACTTCCGGCAGCTGATCTCTCCATGTGAGCCGCGCATGGCAGTGACGTGCGACTCACATGGAGAGATCAGTGCGGGCAGACAGGAGGAGAGAGAAGAAAGGTGAGTATAAGTGTTTATTTTTTTTATGTGCAGCCTGATGGGGATTAGGGGGACCATGCATATTAGGGTATGGATGAGGGGGCCATACAAAACAGGATAAAGATGAGGGGGCCATACATACCTGGACGGGGATGATGGCCGCAGTGCGTACCTGGACGGGGATGATGGCCACGTATAAAAGGAAGGGGGTTGGGCATATATACCAGGATAGGGGATATTGTCAAAATTGGGTATTACCCCTATACCAGTGTCAGCAGAAGACCCCCTCCCCCTTAAAAGTGCATCATGAACAATTTTTTGCTTAATTTTTTTTTTTTTTTCCTCTAAAACCTAGGTGCGTCTTATAGTCCGAAAAATATGGTAATTGCTTTTCTAATATACTTTAATTAAAAGTTAATCTAAATTTATCTAACTGGGGTGTGTTTGTATGTGTGTATACATTTGTTTTTTTTACCAACTTCCTGTTTGATAACATTTAGTTTGAAAATCCCCAGTGCATCCTGGGATATGAAGACGGACGTGATCAGGGAGCAGAGGCTGCGGTCCCTGCTGCTGCCTCTTTCCCCACCCTGAATGAAGCGTCATCAGTGATGCCTGTTTCAGGGGCTGGGCTAGTCCCTGCTACTCTGCGCATGTGTCGGTTGTCAATTCTAACTCTCAGTTGCTCAGCAGGATCTTGTCACTGTGCAATATTCTTTTTAATGCGCAGCGTCAGGGATTCCTCAGAGACGACACCGGGGAGATCACGCAATATCTCACCCTGCCGTCACTGTGTCATGGATTTCGTCTGGAATTGCGAGCACACGATCCAGATTACTTCGACAGTTCAGCAGTTTTTGGGGATTGCGAATCTCAAGAATGCCACCTCCCGGAAGCTAAAATACAATAAATGAGGGGCCCGGTGAAGAAAGCCATAGCAAATTCGGTCATGTCCCTTGGAGGTGCAATGTACCTGTTGGGTACCCTGATATCGTGGGTTCTGTGAGCACAATATCATTCCAGGGTTTTACAGTGGGATCTGCTACATAATGAAGTTTCTCTTAAGGGGCACTTGGAAGGGAAGATGTCCTTATCACCCCGGTCAGTAAAATCTTTATAGAGGTTAGGCTCATCCTGCCACCAATCTCGAGGGGTTCCCTGGGTACTTGGGGTCACTAGCACAATTACCACAGATGCGAGTCCCAGAGGGTGGGGAGCCCAGGGGACCTGGTCAGATATCGAAAAGGGTCTCTCCTCCAATGCAAAAGAACTTCTGTCGGTCCGAGCTCTGCTGTGCCTGTTTGGGGTGAAGTTCGGGTCCTAGGAGGCATCGACTATGCAGCCTGCACAGCCGATCACAGCCCGGGCACCACGTCTCCGGGTAAATCTCCACCTTTTGAGTTACTTCTTGTGCAGCAGCCCCATGCAAGTTGCTCCGCTCTCCTCGGCCAGCTCCTGCTGAAGACTGAGCTCCTCTGTCCAATCTAGGAGCTCAATAGCCCTGATCACGTCAGTGGTAGCCCAGCGCTGCTGGATCAGATTTACAAATGGCAAACTAATCAGCCCTAGGCATTTCTAATATGTGCAGAGCAGGCGACATAAGTCTGACCGGTGTCCTCATAGACCTTTCCTCGGCCGGGGTCTAATAGGAGCAGTAAGATGGCCGTCATGGGGTCCATTGTTAGATCTCGGCTGCCATAGAAACTCATCGGCACCATGATCGCGCCTCCCTCTCCTGTCTAAAGTGCCTAAATGCTGTGGAAGCCCCCTACTGTGTCATACAGTGGATTAAGCTGCCAGGATCAAGGTTGGCTCCACTGTCGGTGGCTGAGGCAGGAGCAGGACTGTGTTATACAGCCACACTTCTGCCGCAGATCTTGTAAGAGCCCTGACAGGACCTGCCTGATGATAATGTGTCCTATAGAGCGGGTCCTGGTACCGGACTGCCCTGTACATATTCACCACTAGCTGGGAACCAGTTACTTACAAGGTCTAGTTTCGGATGTGTTTCCAGAATCTGTAGTTATCAGCATTTTATCCTTAAGGCCGAGTTATAATATCACTGTAACACTCTTGCCCTGTACCTGTATCCCTGCCCTGTGTGCTGCACAAAATTATATAACAAAGTGTGTGTGTGTGTGTGTACACAGATATCTATCTCCTGAATGGAATTACTGCTAGATCTCCTGTACATAGAAATATGAGGTTCTTAGCGCACATTTTGAGCAAATTGTGCGAGCCCATCTGCCAACGTCAAGGCGACCTCTTCAGATGGGTCCCTACACTAACACTACACTAACTTAGTAACTGGGACTAGTTTTTTGTATTATTATTACCACCATGTTTACTATTTATTATTATTGCCGTAATGCAATTAATTGTAACTGTTATAACACTAATTAAAAAAATTTAATTAAATTTTTTTTATTATACTTGTGATTCTAATAATGGTATTACTAAAATCCCTTTGCCTAAAGCTGTTGATCCAGAAGTAGGCAAAAACCCCAGGACACCTAACGGCAATATGTTTCTTAGGGGAAAAAATTCCTTCTTGACCTATGGAAAAGGCGATCAGTCCTAGGACCCTGGATCAAACCTAATAATGTTATTACAAGTTATATAATATTACGCTAATTATTGTACTACTGGAGTTATTTTAATTTGTTTTTATAAATCTAACTATTTGAGATGGTTATTATTAACATTGTGCTATCTTATTACAGTATTATTCTTCTTTCCTATCACTACTAATACTGCCCTATACCTACAGTGTTGATCCAGAAGAAGGCAAAAACCCCAGGACACCTTCAGCCAATTTGTGTTACAGGGGAAAAAGTCCTTCTTGACCCCGAGAAAAGACGATCAGTCCTAGAACACTAGATCAAACCTAATTATGTTACTAGTTATGTAATTACTATTACTGTACTAAATGTACTTCTACAGTTTTTAATATAATTTTTTTTATATATTTTGTCTTATGTCCTGCTTTCTTATTAAAGTACTACTCTAACTTTTCTATAACTATTTAATATTACAGTATTGATTGAACTACGTCTATAATTTTTATTTACTCTTTGTTCTTTCTAGAGACATAACTAGTTTATATTATTATCCTGCTATCTTATTACTGTATTATTCTTCTTTCTTATTACTACTAATACTACCCTATACCTACAGTGTTGATCCAAAAGAAGGCAAAAACCTCAGGACACCTTCAGTCAATTTGTGTCACAGCGGAAAAATTCCTTCTTGACCCCGAGAAAAGGCGATCAGTCCTAGAACCCTGGATCACACTGTTATTCTACCTACTACTATTACTACTGTTATTTTATTACTTTCTTACTATTATCACTAGTATTATTACTCAAATTACACTAATACTGATATACTACCACTAGATTACTACTATCCTGCGATTATTACTTTGGTGGATTTCTACTTACCAGCCGGTATTGCCGTATGATGATATCGGCAGAGAGGTCCCAGCAGGATGGTCCACATGGTGTTCCTCTTTCCTCTCAAATACCTTTTGATGTAATGGCAGATGTTGTTCTGCTTCTTCCTTTCCTCTGTCCTCTTCTGTCCTCTTCTGTCCTCTTCTGTCCTCTTCTGTCCTCTTCTGTCCTCTTCTGTCCTCTTCTGTCCTCTTCTGTCCTCTTCTGTCCTCTTCTGTCCTCTTCTGTCCTCTTCTGTCCTCTTCTGTCCTCTTCTGTCCTCTTCTGTCCTCTTCTGTCCTCTTCTGTCCTCTTCTGTCCTCTTCTGTCCTCTTCTGTCCTCTTCTGTCCTCTTCTGTCCTCTTCTGTCCTCTTCTGTCCTCTTCTGTCCTCTTCTGTCCTCTTCTGTCCTCTTCTGTCCTCTTCTGTCCTCTTCTGTCCTCTTCTGTCCTCTTCTGTCCTCTTCTGTCCTCTTCTGTCCTCTTCTGTCCTCTTCTGTCCTCTTCTGTCCTCTTCTGTCCTCTTCTGTCCTCTTCTGTCCTCTTCTGTCCTCTTCTGTCCTCTTCTGTCCTCTTCTGTCCTCTTCTGTCCTCTTCTGTCCTCTTCTGTCCTCTTCTGTCCTCTTCTGTCCTCTTCTGTCCTCTTCTGTCCTCTTCTGTCCTCTTCTGTCCTCTTCTGTCCTCTTCTGTCCTCTTCTGTCCTCTTCTGTCCTCTTCTGTCCTCTTCTGTCCTCTTCTGTCCTCTTCTGTCCTCTTCTGTCCTCTTCTGTCCTCTTCTGTCCTCTTCTGTCCTCTTCTGTCCTCTTCTGTCCTCTTCTGTCCTCTTCTGTCCTCTTCTGTCCTCTTCTGTCCTCTTCTGTCCTCTTCTGTCCTCTTCTGTCCTCTTCTGTCCTCTTCTGTCCTCTTCTGTCCTCTTCTGTCCTCTTCTGTCCTCTTCTGTCCTCTTCTGTCCTCTTCTGTCCTCTTCTGTCCTCTTCTGTCCTCTTCTGTCCTCTTCTGTCCTCTTCTGTCCTCTTCTGTCCTCTTCTGTCCTCTTCTGTCCTCTTCTGTCCTCTTCTGTCCTCTTCTGTCCTCTTCTGTCCTCTTCTGTCCTCTTCTGTCCTCTTCTGTCCTCTTCTGTCCTCTTCTGTCCTCTTCTGTCCTCTTCTGTCCTCTTCTGTCCTCTTCTGTCCTCTTCTGTCCTCTTCTGTCCTCTTCTGTCCTCTTCTGTCCTCTTCTGTCCTCTTCTGTCCTCTTCTGTCCTCTTCTGTCCTCTTCTGTCCTCTTCTGTCCTCTTCTGTCCTCTTCTGTCCTCTTCTGTCCTCTTCTGTCCTCTTCTGTCCTCTTCTGTCCTCTTCTGTCCTCTTCTGTCCTCTTCTGTCCTCTTCTGTCCTCTTCTGTCCTCTTCTGTCCTCTTCTGTCCTCTTCTGTCCTCTTCTGTCCTCTTCTGTCCTCTTCTGTCCTCTTCTGTCCTCTTCTGTCCTCTTCTGTCCTCTTCTGTCCTCTTCTGTCCTCTTCTGTCCTCTTCTGTCCTCTTCTGTCCTCTTCTGTCCTCTTCTGTCCTCTTCTGTCCTCTTCTGTCCTCTTCTGTCCTCTTCTGTCCTCTTCTGTCCTCTTCTGTCCTCTTCTGTCCTCTTCTGTCCTCTTCTGTCCTCTTCTGTCCTCTTCTGTCCTCTTCTGTCCTCTTCTGTCCTCTTCTGTCCTCTTCTGTCCTCTTCTGTCCTCTTCTGTCCTCTTCTGTCCTCTTCTGTCCTCTTCTGTCCTCTTCTGTCCTCTTCTGTCCTCTTCTGTCCTCTTCTGTCCTCTTCTGTCCTCTTCTGTCCTCTTCTGTCCTCTTCTGTCCTCTTCTGTCCTCTTCTGTCCTCTTCTGTCCTCTTCTGTCCTCTTCTGTCCTCTTCTGTCCTCTTCTGTCCTCTTCTGTCCTCTTCTGTCCTCTTCTGTCCTCTTCTGTCCTCTTCTGTCCTCTTCTGTCCTCTTCTGTCCTCTTCTGTCCTCTTCTGTCCTCTTCTGTCCTCTTCTGTCCTCTTCTGTCCTCTTCTGTCCTCTTCTGTCCTCTTCTGTCCTCTTCTGTCCTCTTCTGTCCTCTTCTGTCCTCTTCTGTCCTCTTCTGTCCTCTTCTGTCCTCTTCTGTCCTCTTCTGTCCTCTTCTGTCCTCTTCTGTCCTCTTCTGTCCTCTTCTGTCCTCTTCTGTCCTCTTCTGTCCTCTTCTGTCCTCTTCTGTCCTCTTCTGTCCTCTTCTGTCCTCTTCTGTCCTCTTCTGTCCTCTTCTGTCCTCTTCTGTCCTCTTCTGTCCTCTTCTGTCCTCTTCTGTCCTCTTCTGTCCTCTTCTGTCCTCTTCTGTCCTCTTCTGTCCTCTTCTGTCCTCTTCTGTCCTCTTCTGTCCTCTTCTGTCCTCTTCTGTCCTCTTCTGTCCTCTTCTGTCCTCTTCTGTCCTCTTCTGTCCTCTTCTGTCCTCTTCTGTCCTCTTCTGTCCTCTTCTGTCCTCTTCTGTCCTCTTCTGTCCTCTTCTGTCCTCTTCTGTCCTCTTCTGTCCTCTTCTGTCCTCTTCTGTCCTCTTCTGTCCTCTTCTGTCCTCTTCTGTCCTCTTCTGTCCTCTTCTGTCCTCTTCTGTCCTCTTCTGTCCTCTTCTGTCCTCTTCTGTCCTCTTCTGTCCTCTTCTGTCCTCTTCTGTCCTCTTCTGTCCTCTTCTGTCCTCTTCTGTCCTCTTCTGTCCTCTTCTGTCCTCTTCTGTCCTCTTCTGTCCTCTTCTGTCCTCTTCTGTCCTCTTCTGTCCTCTTCTGTCCTCTTCTGTCCTCTTCTGTCCTCTTCTGTCCTCTTCTGTCCTCTTCTGTCCTCTTCTGTCCTCTTCTGTCCTCTTCTGTCCTCTTCTGTCCTCTTCTGTCCTCTTCTGTCCTCTTCTGTCCTCTTCTGTCCTCTTCTGTCCTCTTCTGTCCTCTTCTGTCCTCTTCTGTCCTCTTCTGTCCTCTTCTGTCCTCTTCTGTCCTCTTCTGTCCTCTTCTGTCCTCTTCTGTCCTCTTCTGTCCTCTTCTGTCCTCTTCTGTCCTCTTCTGTCCTCTTCTGTCCTCTTCTGTCCTCTTCTGTCCTCTTCTGTCCTCTTCTCAGGAAACGCAACCCTCAACTGACAGAGCACCATTACTGACCTCATCCCGCTAAGTAAAAGTGTTTTTCCTGTTTTACACAGAATGCAGACTACCGTGCAGCAACCTATACTCCCGAGGGGCCGCAGGAAACTGGAGTGAATAATGTCCTCCTCTTCCTTTGGATTACGCTTATGCCGTGTTCTCACTGGTGCTATTGGCTTCCATTGGAGATTTAAGCTTTTTGGTATTTTTGATGCTGTATAGTTAGTCACAAAGTTACCTGAGACGTAATAAATAGCATTAAAGCTGCAGTAATTTTTTTATGTACACTGCTCAAAAAATAAAGGGAACATTTAAACAACAGAATATAACTCCAAGTAAATCAAACTTCTGTGAAATCAAACTGTCCACTTAGGAAACAACACTGATTGACAATCAGTTTCACATGCTGTTGTGAAAATGGAATAGACAATAGATGGAAATTATTGGCAATTATCAAGACACACTCAATAAAGGAGTAGTTCTGCAGGTGGGGACCACAGACTACATCTCAGTACCAGTGCTTTCTGGCTGATGTTTTGGTCACTTTTGAATGTTGGTTGTGCTTTCACACTCGTGGTAGCATGAGACGGACTCTACAACCCACAGAAGATGCTCAGGTAGTGCAGCTCCTCCAGGATGGCTCATCAGTGAGAGCTGTGGCAAGGAGGTTTGCTGTGTTTGTCAGCGTAGTGTCCAGAGGCTGGAGGCGCTACCAGGAGACAGGCCAGTACACCAGGAGACATGGAGGGGGCCGTAGGAGGGCAACAACCCCGCAGCAGGACCGCTACCTCCGCCTTTGTGCAAGGAGCAACAGGAGGAGCACTGCCAGAGCCCTGCAAAATGACCTCCAGCAGGCCACAAATGATCCTCCTTAAGACTGTCAGAAGGAGCTCACTGATAGATTCTCAGTTAGCTAATTTTGCAGCCAGGAATAGACAGTGCAGCACAGATGCTACAGAAGGCAACATTTTTAATGAAACTCAATTACAGAAATCAATTTTAGCCCCAAATACTTGCATTAAAGTAAAAAAAAACAAATGACCCAAAATCTGGACAACCGCTTTAACTCCATACCAACATCTGCCGTACATGTATGGTATAAGTCAGTAGCGGGTGTATGGAGCAGAGTCAGCTCGCCCCGTACATGGCAGATAATGGCTGTGACAAACAACCAGGACCTGCCTCTAAGAGCTGCGAGTGGAGCGAAGATCTGCCCACCACTGTTAACCTGTTCAGTGCTGCTGTCAATCTCTAACAGCAGCATTAACAGCGCGCCGGCATTGGGACGCATCGTTCCATGCGCCCACCGGCGCTCCTGTGACGCGATCACAGGGCGCAGATGGACTGCTATGACATCCGGGGGTCTGTAAAATATTAAAACCCCACACGTTCAACTCACCTCCCACTAAAAATAAAGATAATAAAAATATACACATTTGTGGTATGGTCTCTTTCAGAGAAATACAATCTATCCAAATATAAAAAACAAACAATCAGTGAACACAGAAAAAAATTCAAAAAGCCAAAATTACATTTTTTTCATTCGCCACAATACTGCAGAAAACCCTGTAAGAAGCGATGACCATGTCATATGTGTCCCAAAATGTTATCAATAAAGTCCTCTTGCCCTTCAAAAAATAAGCCCCCACACAGCTCAATCAACCCGAAAAACGAAAATGTTACGGGTCTCAGAAAAAATGGTGACACCATCAAAAAAAAGTTTTTTTTCTTTTGCCAAAACTCTTGGAGAAGTTTGGTCTTGCTGTGATCACACTGAGGAGTAGGATCCTATCACCAGGTCATTTTTACCACACTATGTGCGCCGTTAAAACCCTTCCCAGAAAAACAGTCTCAGGCTTTTTTTTTCCTCGCACTTTTACTGCACTTGGACTTTTTTCCCCGTTTTCTAGTACTATGTGGTAAATGAATGGTGTGATTTATAAGTACCGCTCATCCTGCAAAATAACAAGACCTCACACTATGTGGACAGACATGAAAAAGTTATAGCCCTTGGAAAAAGCGGAGGAAAAAACAGAAAAAAACATCAATTGGTTCTGTTGGGAAGGGGTAAAGCTGAAGAAACGCATGTAACAGCAGAATATGGAGGAAGGTCAGATATCACCGGCTGGTGGATACTACCTGCTCCATCGCTGGCAGAGTAACCCATCCCCATGGAGGCCGCTGAGATCTTCTCTTGTAGAAACGTATCCAAAATCTATAAAACATCGGGCACAGTCAGCAGAGGGTTTGGTGATTGGCTCATATTGGCGATATACCCAGGGGCATTACTGGGCACAGGGAAGATTGGGAATGAATAGTATTGGCTGTTAGATATGTGATCTCTGCAATTAAAGGGGATGTCTAGTTGGAACAAGTTCTCACTGATCTCTGGATAGGTGATGACTCTTAGATCGGTGGGTTTGGCCGCTATGACCCAATCAGCAGAACAGCACTTATAGATAGAAGTGAGCGAAGTGCAAATGTTCAACCGCCGGTCCGTTCATTCTCTATGGGGGGCGCTGTACTCAGCTTTCTCCTGCATAGAGAATGAATGGATCGGTGGTCCGGGGAGGGTCTAGCAGGGATTAGTTGGGTTCCCAGCAGATCTAGAAGTTGTCACTTATCAGGTGTTGGGGAATAATGACTTCTCCTCTGATAAATGTGCTGATTCCTGTCAGTTGTGGTCGCTGAGTGCGTGTGATGGGATGTGGCTCCGTCCGTTATATTATATCACGTCTTATACCTATAATCTCGCTGATCGCAGGTGTCTGTCTTCACACTCAGATGAGATGGAACAAACTGACCATATAGAACTTTTTTTTTCTTCTTCAAATTCAAACCGAGCAATCCTCTTGGCTGAGTATGAATGCAGTTACCATGGTGACAGAAGTAGCTGCACATTTAAAGGGACAAGATACTAATATTGTACTAAAGTGTATTTTATTATATACTTCACATAACTGACTGGGTACACCTTGGTGCTGGTGGGATGGCTTTTTTTTTTTAATCAAACAACATGTTTACTAAGTACCCTATATTATATATATTTCCTATTGCTTTTACTTACTTATAGCAGGGTATATGTTCATATTGTTTCTATCCTAAGTTTGTCTATTTTCTAATAGACGGTGGCAAACTTCTTCCTGGCCTTTGAAGCACAGCTTTCAATTATTCCTGTCGTAAACAAGGTAAAAAGCTTCGAGCTGAGCGCGATCAGACTCCTTCAGTCCCGCAGCAGGTAAATCTGTGACCATCGCCGGCACTCCTGCTGTTCCTAGTACTGATCCCTCTGAGCGGCTGTGCAGTAATGAAGGCTGGATTCAAACTTGCTCGTCTTTTTTTTCGATTTCCAGTTCTGGTAATTAGTGATACACATGTGTATATCCAGTGGTCAACTCAAAACCTATGTATGGAAAATCAATTGTTTGCTGTATGCATCTCATTTGTAGGATGCACACTATTCATTTCAATATGGAGCGGAGTAGGAGGAGACTTTCATTGCTGTCGCCCTTTACTTCCTCCCTGCTGATAGGAAATGCCATGCTGTTTGCTTGTGTCCTGTGATTACAGCAGCCTGCAACAGTTTTCAGTGTGCACTCCCCGGCTCAGGCATCAAGCAGTAAATGATAACATTAAAACGCTGCTACCCCTTTGTTAGTCACTTTTTTATCTTCTTCCCCTTCTACGAATGCTATAGTCCGTTATTCTAGAACTGCTCTGAAAATGGTTCTCTCTGGAGTGTTGGGATTTGGGTTTAGGGTGGGTTATGGGAATTGAAGTTCAGATACTTTGTTCATATTTTTACTATGGAATTACTATGTCGTGTATGTTATTTGAAAGATGGAATATTTGTAGTTGGAGTTTTTCAATAAAAATGATTTGATTAAAAATAAATATGAAATTAAAATTCCTCCCGTTCTTGAGAAAGCATAGGATTTTACTAAGAGGTAAATTGCACGTTCCTTGTTTTCCGGGCACTTTACATTTTTGCTAGTTTTGTGCGATTACACAATCCCTTTTATAGGCCAGTGCCAGTTGTACATCTCTCCCTAAACTCTTGTTCACACTATATTTTAAGCCAGTTTTCTTATATGGTTTCTAGATGTTGTCCAGCTTTGATAAATAATTAGTATTTATACTTTTGCTTTTAGATAGACTTGAAGAATGCAGATCCGGAAAGGGTGGAGAAACAAATTGAGAAGATGTTTGACGTTCCCGCTAGTGACTGTATCCGGGTACGATGCGCTCCAGATCAAAATCATTCCTGTAGGCAAATTTAACTCCGCTGTCTGTACCTTGTCTTTTTATTTTTTTCTACAAAATGTGGCTGGAAAAGGGGCAATGTAGCGAGGAATTGACATCAATTTTTGTGTTAAAAAAAAGCAAAAAACTTTTGTGACGCATCATTTTTGCGCAAAAATGTGCAGCTTCCTATTTTACAGCACTCTTGCCACTTTTAGAAATTGGGCTTGGTAAGCTACACAGGTCTAAGAACGACCCATTGGGGTTTTAGGTGTTAAAAAAATGATCATATGAAAGATTTTGTGATCTGCGGTTACGTGATTGTAATAACAACATTAAAGCCCCATTCAGATGTACAGGTTTTATCCATGAGAAACTGAGCAGAACGATATATAGGTTTGTGGGAGAAGATTCAGTATAAATTGTAATTTATTCATTAGATTTGAGAGTCCTCAGTGGTTGATACCTTTAATGGCTAACTGAAAAGATGGTAACAAATTGCAAGCTTTCCAGACTACTCAGGCTTCTTCATCAGGCAGACCTGAGACCTGAGTAGTCTGGAAAGCCTGCAATTTGTTACCTTTTAATGGCTAACGGAAAAGATGGTATCAACCACTGAGGACTCTCAAATCTAAATACTCTTCTATCTACTGGCTAATACGGTACAAAGATAGATGTTTTTCCTGTATCAATTTATTCAGTGGAATCCTGCTGTTTGTACAGATGAGTCCAGTGGGCGGTCCTACTAGTGATTGACAGCTATCTTTGCCTGCATGGTCATACAGGGAACTGTCAATCACTTAGTAGGACTGCCCACTGGACTAGTGTACATACGGCAGGACTTTTCACTGCATAAAATGCCAGTTTTGCTGACTCTCTTCCCACAGATATGTCTATCAGTCTGATCAACTTCTCTGCTCTACAACACCCCCTACAGATCTTATACCATTTCAGCATGACAGGTTCCTTTAATCACCTGCAGATGACATAAGTAGCCATGTTCTGTGTGGCTTACGGAGGGGCTTGATTGCTTGTCAGCTTCAAACAGGTTTCATTTCTTCTGATTCGTTGTAGCCGAGTTCTAAACTGTATTAAGAAATTCATTTCTCTGTTTATTTCTATTAGATGTCGGGGAAGCTTGGAACAAATGTGGAAAGTGTTCTTCAAGAAGTTGTCAGGAGGCTTCCACCGTGAGTACGGACTAATGCGGCTCTATCCATCTTCTCTTTATTAAAGGGATCCTGTCACCTTGGAAAATGCTATGTACCTGCAGGTATAGGGTTAATCTGCAGATAAATATTGTTACAATGCTGCCCAGCCGCCTTATTGATAGTCCAGGTACCGGGAGAAAATTAACTTCTTTCCTCCCTGCAGCCGCCGGCCTTCACTCATCGTTGTGCACGGAGCGGCTACAGTCTTGGATCACAGCACCGCTCGCTATATCAGGGGCGACGGCTGTAAACCCGGCCCGGATTTTGATTGACAGCTTGCTCTGCACAGATGCGCTGCAGAACCACTTAGAATCTGAGTGAAGGAGTAGTATGTTCACAGATAGAGAATATGGCTCATCCACGTGCAGATCTGCTCCACGTCCGATTACATATTTGTGGGAGAAACCCTAGTGGCAGCCTCGTATTTCTGACATGGATCCTCTAGCACTATTTGTGAAACTGCGGCTCCCAGCATAACTTGATGAGAGACCGTCAGTCTGCTGGGACCTGTAGTTTCACTACAGCAGGAGTGTCACAAGCTGCGGACCTCCGCTCTCTCCAGCACTGGTCGGCATTTTCAGCACGTGAACGTACGCTATGCTTTCTGGAGACACAAGGGCGTAGATAATTTTATCAAACCCTTGACTGTAAGTTTGCTGAACCCTAAGTGGATTATATTGTTCCCACAGTTTCATTTTTGGACCATTTAAGGGGAATTTAAAGGGTTCTGGCCACTGATTTTCCTTAAAGGGGATCAGTATCCCTGTATGTCTTTGTATATACTTGATAAAGACCTATAACAGGTCGAAACGTTATGTGATGGCGGAATAAACTTTGTCTTTTGGAATTCATCACTCTGGACTGAACGCGGTTTACTTACCTTTATCCCCCTTAACAGGATGTCTTATTTTTGTGTTTTTGTCCCAAGATTGAAAAGGGCAGCCCTCTTAAAGCCCTGCTGTTTGACTCCACGTTTGATCACTACAGAGGCGTCGTAGCAGCATCGCCCTGTGTGGAGGTGACGTGTGTAAAGGCAATAAAATCGTGTCTGCCCACTCTGGCAAGTGCTATGAAGTCAATGAGGTTGGCATACTGACCCCAGAGGAAGTGCCAGCCGAAAAACTAAGTTTTTTTTAAATAATTTAATTAGCCTTTCCCTCTGTTTTCACCAATCAGCCCTCTGTATTGATGATCAGATCAAAGATCTAGACAGGGATTGTCTCACGCTGCATCTCCTTCCTGACTGTATCACTGAGAAGACAGAAGCTGCCCCATCCCATTCTCCAAGAAATGCAGAACCCAATGCATCTGCTGTCCGTGATCCGCTTATTGTCAGAGGACATCATTAGGGACTGCATTTTCTCATTGCTTAAGAAATTGTTGGGGGATCCTGCTAATCCGGTTGCATGGATTTATATAGTGTGACTAAGTTGTCAAGCACTTTTCCATGTGATGCTAAAATCGTTTGGAAAGCGCTTGACCACCCGCATGCGAAATCGCATGTGCAAAACGCGTGACAAACGCTTGTCCCTGGCTGAAAAAAACGCATGTAAAATCCACATGCCAGGGAGATACAGAAACATTCAGGAAAAAAACGGAGCATTTCTGCATCGTGGGCACACAGCCTTAGAGTGCCGCTGTGCAGGCAAAGACTGCATCCCCCTCTTTCTGAGAATCAGTGGGGCTTGAAGGGGTACGGCCCCCCATCAGTTATAAAGCCATGTCATATCATCAATCATATGAGTGTTATGTGGCAATGGCATTGTCTTGACAGCCAAGGATCCTACTGAAGGCCTCCATGTCTTCCATGATTGTACAACTATGAAGCCCGTCCCATAACTGGGATTAATATCAGATTGGTCATTTTACTCTACACTGTAGCGGTAAAGCCATTGGATGTTTTCGGTGACCTGAGCCTGCAAAGTTAAATTCTCCCGTTACATCATTTTTGGCTTCACCACATCTGTTCGTGTTAAAACTAAAAAAAATATCTTCTAGAAATCCTATCGAGTGGATGATGGAATGAAAAAGAAAAAAAAAGATGAAGCGGCAGAATCTCTGGAGTTTATTTTGTTCACTTTGCCTCACCAAGAAAAGTAATAAAAAGAGATCAGAAAATATTTATAAAAACTACAGCTCTAACTGCAAAAAAAAGCCCAGATACAACGAATCTACTGGAAAAAAGCCCAGATACAACGAATCTACTGGGAAAAAAGCCCAGATACAACGAATCTACTGGAAAAAAAAGCCCAGATACAACGAATCTACTGGAAAAAAGCCCAGATACAACGAATCTACTGGAAAAAAAGCCCAGATACAACGAATCTACTGGAAAAAAAGCCCAGATACAACGAATCTACTGGAAAAAAAGCCCAGATACAACGAATCTACTGGAAAAAAGCCCAAATACAACGAATCTACTGGAAAAAAGCCCAGATACAACGAATCTACTGGAAAAAAAGCCCAGATACAACGAATCTACTGGAAAAAAAGCCCAGATACAACGAATCTACTGGAAAAAAAGCCCAGATACAACGAATCTACTGGAAAAAAAGCCCAGATACAACGAATCTACTGGAAAAAAAGCCCAGATACAACGAATCTACTGCAAAAAAAGCCCAGATACAACGAATCTACTGGGAAAAAAGCCCAGATACAACGAATCTACTGGGAAAAAAGCCCAGATACAACGAATCTACTGGGAAAAAAGCCCAGATACAACGAATCTACTGGGAAAAAAGCCCAGATACAACGAATCTACTGGGAAAAAAGCCCAGATACAACGAATCTACTGGGAAAAAAGCCCAGATACAACGAATCTACTGGGAAAAAAGCCCAGATACAACGAATCTACTGGGAAAAAAAAGCCCAGATACAACGAATCTACTGGGAAAAAAAAGCCCAGATACAACGAATCTACTGGGAAAAAAAAGCCCAGATACAACGAATCTACTGAAAAAAAGCCCAGATACAACGAATCTACTGGGAAAAAAGCCCAGATACAACGAATCTACTGGGAAAAAAGCCCAGATACAACGAATCTACTGGAAAAAAAAGCCCAGATACAACGAATCTACTGGAAAAAAAGCCCAGATACAACGAATCTACTGGGAAAAAAAGCCCAGATACAACGAATCTACTGGGAAAAAAAGTTTTATAGCTTTTAGAAGGCAAGGATAAAAAACAAATTGTAAAAGTGAAGATTATCCCACATGCACTTTGTCACCCAAGGATCTGCATAAACTGCAGCCGCCCATCTCAGCACCACTTCTTTTGTTTGTGCTTTTTCCTTATTGCTTTCTGTGTCTTTTTAAAAGGGTTTTTCCATCATTTTTTTAAAGTAATTTTTTCCGATATCCAAAGCATTTAAAATTGTGTACGACCCTGTGCAGGATATAATAGAGCGACATTTTAGCACACTAGGAATATTCTTATAGTGCCACTAGATGGCGCTCTAATCCTGCGTCCAGTAGTGATGCTCCTCGGTGCTGCTTTCTATGAATATACATGTGTGTTTGGTGCCCAGGAGAGAGCAGAGCTGAAAGGGGAATCTGTTATTAAAGCAAATAAAATGTCAATACTGTGTTATGGAAAGTTCTGCAAATTAAAATACAATTTTGTGTTTTTATTGCCATTCAATACAAATCTGTTGTGGCCGCATGATGGTTCTCAGCTGGTTACAGTGCGATTAGCAGAGCTCTCTGATGTGGTATTTAGGCTCTGGGAAGTTATAACATATATGTTGATAGATCCAAAATAGTTTTACATCCAAAATTCAGTGCTGACTAATGTCACAGCATTTCTGACTTAAATGAATGTAACTAGATGAAATACTATTTTTGCTGCATGCAGCCACCACCAGGGGGAGCTGTTGACATGTGATTATGTACAGCTAGTATTGGACCCACCCGCAGCAGTAGAAGTCTGTCTCCAGTGAGCGCCCTCTAGTGCCAGCTGTGTATAGCTGTAGTGAACTCATGCAGTGCTGGGTCTCAGAGCCGTTGCTACCTTCTTTTATGGCTGATTTGTACCTGATATTCAATGTAGAATTTGATGAATCTGCACTAATTGTGAATATATATTACTCTCATTGTTTCCTAGATATGCTGGGCAAGTAGGTTATCTAATCGCTGGGATGAAGGACGCACAGGAAGCACAAATAGGAGACACTCTGCATTTACTGAAGCAGCCAGTGGCTCTGCCCGGCTTTAAGCCTGCGAAACCCATGGTGTTTGTAGGTGAGTTGAACCCTAATACAAATTAAATGGTTCCTGTACTTGATCTCATTCGATAGATAATGTGCAAAATCCCTTTATAAAGTTCAATTAAGTTGGAGTTACTTTTCAGGGGTTAGATAGCCTAAAAGTGTCGGCCGGTAGGGTCTCCCTTCTGTCTAAGTGTAATTTGTGTCTAGCAGCAGAAACCCCCCTATATGGATTACCGGAAGTGGGGCTTGGCCTTCGTCTCTCTGCTCCTGCCTGTCAAACTGTATATGCAGGCTTAACAGAGATGCAGCCTTTCAGTTAATTGCAGGCATCTCATTAAGCAATGGCGGAAGCAATACGTGCTGAGTAATGAGAGAAGGGATGTCCCAGGACCTATAGTGCTGACAGAATGCTGATAAAGAGCAATCGTCCACTCCAAAAGAGTGGATGGCAAGTTACAGAGCATGTGTATTGGTACTGTTCCAGGACATACTGTTTTATCTACAGTCCATTTAGAATCAAAACTCTGTTCTACATAATATTGTACATGGAACAGAGTATTATGCCAATGTAACTGCAACACGCATAGAAGTCAAAATCTCGGCAGAATTACACCTATAGCCCCCTCAGACTATGCAAAACACCAATTGAGCTTTAACAACTTCAGCTCAAGTGCTCAAAAACTGTGTAACGGGGTCAGAAAGCTATTGTACAGTATACAGTATATATTTTATTAGCGTAATATTAAAACCTGTATTACAAGAGCACTTAGTTCAAGATTCAGCCTCCAGGTGGCGTGACATCAGAGATTAGACACATCTGCAAGAGCGTCCTCAACAATGAATATATAGTCAACCACAGGGACTAGACGTGTAATGTATCAGTACAACAGTATAACGAGTGTTGTGTAGAGATCAGCGAACCCGAACTGTAAAGTTTGGGGTTCATACCGGACACCTAATGTCCAATGCTGAACTCCGAACACTGACAAGTCTGTTTTAAGAGTGAGAGACCTCCTAGCCCTTACTACAACCATTTTACAGCATCAAAGTTTGTGTCTCCATTGTCTTCTATGGAGTTCGGGTTCAAGTTCTGGTACCCGAACCAAACTTTGGACTAAAGTTTGGTCGAAACCGAACATCCACGGGGTAGTGTAAATTCTACGTATTTTGCGCCTGAGTACCAGTAATGAGGAGATCCTTACCCATTATGTACCTGCCACTCTCCTAAACACGCGTTTCACTTTTTTAGCTTCTTCAGAGGGACACAGAGTTAACCAAACACTGCCCCCCGGGCACCAGATGTAACCCACTGTATCCATTCCTTTAAGGCTAAAGTTACAGCTATAGAATAGATTGACCTTGACAATTCAAGTGCTTTCTTGTGGGAAGTATGTGCACCCCCCGATCATTTCAGTGGAGAGCGACCATTCCCAGCCACCTCTATTGAGAATCCATGACAGGCACAGGCGCTGTACCCTCGCCTGTCACACTTTAGTAATCCTACTAATTCCTTGTAACGGCCAGGAACGCCTCCATGATTGGATTAGGAACGGTGATCACAGAGTAGATAAATGCCAGAGAACCTTTATTCTGCAGCCGCAGTTTTCATCCCATTAGACTCGGCCTATTTTACAGAAGCCGAGATAATTGAGGAGAGATGTAAGGAAGGAACCTCACGATCCTCCAGGACTAGTCAGCTCAGAGCCGTGACGTGTGGACAAGGTTTTTCTACATTGTGGGGAATTTAGGGAGCGCTGCAGCAAGGGGGTTGGTAATGACACGCCACCGTGACACATAATGCATGGACTGTCTCCTCTCATTTGTTCTTTGAAGCTTGTTTTTCTCGTGAGTGATGCTCGGCGCATGAGAAAAGCCCAAACAATTAACATCAAATGGGTTTTCTGCGATTTGTAAAATCCTGCGCCCCGCTGATCCCCCGCTGCGGCTCCCCATAGGTGGATTATAATGAGGGCAATCCGGGCTACCGCCCGGGGCCTCGGGTCTCCATGGCCGGATTGCCCTCATTATATGTGCAACCCCGCGGCACATACCGGCAGACAGTGGCAGGGGGGGGCCCCGGACCACTCCCCCAGCAGCGGTGCACAGCCGCTGCTTCTTCTTCGGCCGGGCCAGCACTGCAGCAGTTAACTTCCCTCTGCTGGCCCTGTGCGCGGCCGTGTCTCCTAGCTGTGACGTCACGCAGTGCGCACCCGGCCTGCACTGCTACTTACCACCGGAGAGGAGCAGGAGCCAGGAGGACTGGAGCCGAGCCGGGGGATGGTGAGTGAGTGTGTCTGTGTGTGTGTGAGTCTGTCTGTCTGTGTGTATGTATGTGTGTGCAGGCAGATATCATTGTGTGATGTCGGTTTATATGTATTTTTGTGTTTCAAATGTGTTTATGCGTGTATGTATATGTCTGTATATGTTTGTGTGTGTGCGTGACTGCGTGCGGCCTCCTGCTGAGTATAGATGGCGATGTGTGGCCAGTACGCATCGGATAAAGACACCGGGGGCCATCAGAAGGTAAGTATAATATTTTATTTTATTCTTTTTTTACAGGTTCTATGGTACCCGGGACCGGAGGACAGTGTCCTCTTCTCCAAACCCGGGTACCATCCGCACATTGAAGCGCATGGATTCTGCATGTACAGATGCAGTGATGCGGATTCCATGTGTTCTAATGCAAGTCAATGGCGGCGAAAGCGCCACGCTTCCGCAAAATAATTGTTATTGCTGCAGATTTTTCCGCAATGATAATCCGCAGCGGAAATTTCGGCAGCATGTGCACAGCACATGCGGATTATCATTGGGGAACATGGCAGGCCTTCTACCAAGCGTTTTTTAAGCGTTTCTGCAGCGGAATTGCCACCGCGGAAACGCTTAAAATACGCATAGTGGGCACACAGCCTAAAAAAAATTATTATAATTAATATTGTGCCAAATTAATTTCACGTGAACTATCACATGATCTATCACAGGGGATCATGTGACATGTCATACATACAGGTATGTGTGCATGTGTGTGTGTGTGTGGGGGGGGGAAGGGGCCGTGCCTTCTAAACTGCCCGGGGCACTTGCTACTCTTAATCCACCCCTGCGGCTCCCCCACACCCACCACCATGCGGCCATACAATAATATAGTATTCGGACTATAAGACGCACCCCCCACTTTCCTCCAAAATTTTGGAGGAAAAAAGTGCATCTTATAGTCCGAAAAATACGGTAATTATTAAGAATAGGAGATTTATTTTTTTTTTTAAATGTAGGTACGATTCAATTATTCCCAAGATCTCACCCCATGGATGGATCCTTTGTATTTGCAATTGGTGGAGGAAGGGCATTGCTAACAATAGGAATTCCAGAGAATGGAGGACTTAACTACAACTCCCAGTATGTCCTTAGCAATGGTAAGGAGATACTGGGAGTTGTTACCAGTCATCATCAGACTGTGGACCATATAGGAACCAATGTACTGATTAGATGCAAGCAGTGGAACTATTAAACGTTTAAAAAGTAACTTACATTTTGGGATATATATTACATGATTTAGGTCCTATAATTTTGAGCAGATTAGTGCGAATCTGAGACCCTGATCACTCAGAAGATCTCTTAGAAGTGAAGAGGTGAGGAGACATGACTGTGACTTTCTGCTGCATTTGCTCTGCTCAGTGTACTCTCCTATCTACTGAGCTGCGCTCTTCTAGGAGGTCTTTTAAGCAAAGGAGCAAAGGATTGGGGTCCCCACAAACAGAATTAATGACCCTAAATCACATTAAAAACGTCCCAAAAGTTGATTTACTCTTTAAGGTTAATTTACTTACACACACACACACACACACACACACACACACTGTATACGGAGTACGCAACACACACACACTGTATACTCCGTACGCACCACATACACACACTGTATACGCCGTACGCACCACACATACACTGTATACGCCGTACGCACCACACACACACACTTTATACTCCATACGCAACACACACACACTGAATACGGCGTACGCACCACATACACTGTATACGCCGTACACACCACACCACACACACACACTGTATACGGCGTACACACCACACCACACACACACACTGTATACGGCGTACGCACCACACACACACACTGTATACGCCGTACACACCACATGCACTGTATACGCCGTACACACCACACCACACACTGTATACGGCGTACGCACCACATACACACACTGTATACGCCGTACGCACCACATACACTGTATACGCCGTACACACCACACACACACACTGTATACGGCGTACGCACCACACACACACTGTATACGCCGTACGCATCACTCACACACTGTATACACCGTACATACCACATGCACTGTATACGCCGTACGCACCACACACACACACACATTGTATACGCCGTACACACCACACACACACACTGTATACGCTGTACATACCACATACACTGTATACGCCATACGCACCACACACACTGTATATGACGCGCCCCTGGGCCTGTGTCGCGCTGCGTTGCGCACGCGGGAGCTTACCCGGAGCCGGATCTCTTGAGGGTTGTAGTCTCGTGGCGGTGACCCGGTCCGTGCCCAGGGAGTCAAACTGAGCGGCGATGTAACAGCGGTAGATGTAGGACGACTACGCCACCCGTTGAATGCAGCTATGGAGCTGCCGCTGCAAGACAGTCCGCTGAGGCCGGTGGATGGATGGTGCAGCGTAGATGGTATAACCCCCAACGGGAGGGGTATGGCCTCAGGGCAGCAGATGTGGATGATGGGGGTAGCAGGAACCACTCAGAGACGGTGCGGTGTAATTCAGGGTCTTTACTGGTAACAACGATAGACCCTCCCGGAGTACTTGCTAGTGAACGGGGCCTGGTCAGTCCTTGAGCAGATGGGATCTCCCCTGGCCAGGCGGAGTTGTAGGCCTCCCAAACTGACTGTACTCTTCTGGCTACCTTGCTAGAAGCGGATATAAGTAGCCCACGTCCCTGAGTGTACCGTGTGGTGCTCACCCGTATGGCCGGTGACTCGGGGCCTTCTAATGGCTTCCGCTCCACGATGGCGGTGCTGGTCCCACGCGTGTGACCATGCCTTCGGGTTTCTGGGCCTGAGGACCTGAAATCCCCTGCCGATCGGCTTCTGCTGCTGGGTAAGAGTTAGTCCCCACAGCCTCGGACGCCGGGTCCGGTAAGAAAGCTTCTCAGTCAGGGCGAGCTCTGCAGCTGCCAGCCCCTGACTTGTAGTAGTATTGCTCCCACTGAGCTTCTGCTGTTTCTTCCTGTGACTGTTTCTTGTCTCTACTCTCCTTGACTGACTAACCCTGCCTCAGCCCAGGGTTTATACAGGGGAAGTTCTTCCCCTCCCAAGACTGGGCAGGAGGTGTGGCATGCACAGGATCCCTGACCAAAGGACCTCCCACCTGCTCTCAGACATAACATTACATTACTGTGGAAAACCAGACCCCTGGGGTGCCACATTCCCCCCTAGTGAAATTTAGTACTCCGGGACTAAACATATTTTAGAAAAAACATAACAAGATATAACAACAATAATAGTACAATAAGAAGAAACACATAAAGGTGGTCACGGCATGTCCGTAACCGGGTGTAGTCTTTGAAGAAAGCAAGGTGTCCATTTCACCAAAACAGGGAGACGTAACCAGGTAGGGGTCTGTCCTACCCCGAGTCCTTAACAGTCTCTAGTCCATCCTGGGTTACGCTCCAACTATGTACAAGGATTCCCGGTAAATCCACCAAGGATTCCTAAAAATAACTGGAAACACAAAATTATACACAAGCAACAATACACAGATAAACATAAATAAAACAATTTATACACTTCAAATCCTCCAGCGTGTGGGTAACTGGCCTCTAGTGGCCCTAGTGGACCTACGGAGCTGACTGTCTGGCCCTGAACTACAGGGTGTAGGAGCTGTCAAGGGTAAACTGGGCAGCTGTCTACCGGCTCTTTGTCTCACTAGGGGTACGGCAGGCTCACTATAAGCAGAGGGTTGATCCTCCTGTCATGCTTGTGTGGAGTCTTCTGCCTCCTGGACCGGCTGTTCTTCCAGCTCTACCTGTTGCTCCGTAGGTGCTTGGGATGCTGGTTGGAGGAAGGTGAGTACGGGTACCACAACTGCACCATTGACTGGAGTCCAAGACCGAGGGAAGTCCCCGAGCACAGTACTAACCATATCTTCCCTTTCCTCTACGGGTCGATGGTCTTCTTGTTCCTCTTCAGGGTTGCTCAGTTGTTCGGGACACTTCTTCAGGTGGTCCCGGGATACAATGGCTGTGGTTTCCCCTCCGTCATTACTGATGGTACAAACCTTCGGGTTCTCGTGGCTTGAGGGCAGTACGGTGTACGGGTCCTTCTCCCACTGGTCATCCAACTTGTGGAGCCGTCTCTTCCTCTTCAAGACCTGCTCTCCGGGTACCAGGGGAACAGCGGGAGCATACTGGTTGTAAGTTTTCTCTTGTCTTTCCCTAGCCTGACAGAGACTTCGCTCCACGCTCTCCTGTACTCTCCGGTACTGCTGCTGCCTCTCTGTGTCCCAGTCTGTTTCTGGTGAAGTGTCCTCGGGTGTCAGGACTCCCATTTCCAGGTCAACAGGTAACTTACCAGGTCTTGCCCTCATTAGGTAAGCCGGGGTACAGTTGGTGGAACCTACCGGGATGTGGTTGTATAGGTCCACCAGATCGGGCAACTTCTCAGGCCACAGACTGCGTTCTTCCAGGGGCAACGTTTTTAGAAGATCCATTACCACCTGGTTCATTTTCTCACAAAGTCCATTAGTTTGCGGATGGTAGGGTGTCGTCCTTATCTTCCGGCAGCCATACAGATTGCAGAATTCCTGGAAGACCTCCGCTTCAAAGGCAGGTCCCTGGTCCGTCAGCACTTGGTCCGGGTACCCGTGTGGACGGCAAAAGTGCTGCTGGAAGGCTCTAGCTGCTGTTTGAGCCGTTAAGTCCTTGACGGGGACGACAACCAGAAACCGGGAGTAATGATCCACGATGGTTAACGCGTAGACGTAGCCACTTCTGCTTGGGGTCAGTTTTACATGATCCAAGGCTACCAGTTCCAACGGTTGCCGGGTGACGATGGACTGCAGGGGAGTCTTCTGGCTGGCACGGTCCTTCCTTCTCAGGTTGCACGGGCCACAGTCTCTGCACCACTTCTCGATGGTTCCCCTCATGCCTACCCAGTGGAACCGCTCGCGCAGCAGGAACTCCAGCTTCTTCCACCCGAAGTGTCCAGCTCCGTCGTGGTATGCCTCCATCACCATGGCTGCGTCTCTTCGTGGCACCACTACTTGCCAGAGTAGTTCATGCGTCCGGGAGTTAACCATTCTGCGGCACAACTTCCCCTTGTAAAGGAACAGTCGACTCCTCTCTGCCCATAGTTGTTTGGCTTCCTCCGGAGCGTCTGGTTCAAGGCAAGCCTCCGGGCGAGTCAGCATCTCCTTCACCAGTCGGACGGCAGGGTCGCTGTCTTGCGTTTCCGCCCAGTTGTAGTGGGGTAAGGGGTTCAACGTAGCAGCCTGCTTACTCCTTACCCGGTGGGAATACTGGATAGTCCCATGACGGTGGAACGCAGGGAGTTCAACTTCTTCCAGTCCCTCCGGATCTTCTCCTCCGTCCGGCAGGTTGGGCATCCTGGACAAGGCGTCCGCGTTGGTATTGGAGCGTCCTGCCCGGTATTTGATTGTGAACTCGTAGTTGGACAGACGGGCCATCCACCTCTGCTCCAGGGCACCGAGTCTTGCCGTGTCCAGGTGTGTCAACGGGTTGTTATCCGTGTACACGGTGAACCGGGAAGAAGCGAGGTAATGCTTAAAGCGCTCGGTGACTGCCCATACTATGGCCAGGAACTCTAGCTTAAATGAGCTGTAATTCTCGGGGTTCCTTTCGGTGGGTCGCAGTTTTCGGCTGGCGTAGGCGATTACTCGTTCCTTCCCCTGCTGGATCTGGGACAGTACGGCTCCTAGCCCGATGTTACTGGCGTCGGTGTAGAGGATAAAGGGCTGGCTATAATCCGGGTACGCCAGGATTTCGTCCCCCGTGAGGGCCATCTTCAGCTGGCGGAAGGACTCTTCTTCCAGCTCCTCCCATTTGAAGGGCGGCTTCTGTTTCTTGGCCTTCCGGGACTGGCCTATCAGGAGGTCCTGCATAGGTGCTGCCTTTTTGGTGAAACCGGGAATAAACCTTCGGTAGTAGCCTACCAACCCGAGGAACTGCCGCACTTCTTTTACGCTGGAGGGGCTTGGCCATTCCTTAATTGCGGTGATCTTATCAGGGTCGGGAGCCACTCCGTCAGCGCTCACCACGTGTCCCAGGTACTGCACCTTTGGTTTCAGGAGGTGACACTTGGAGGGTTTCACCTTTAGGCCGTAACTTGCCAGAGCTTCGAACACTTCCACCAGGTGTTTCAGGTGGTCCTCATACGTCTTGGAATATACGATGACATCGTCCAGGTACAACAGGACCGTCTCGAAGTTTCTGTGGCCCAGACAACACTCCATTAGTCGTTGGAAGGTTCCCGGTGCGTTGCAGAGTCCGAACGGCATGCAGGTGAACTCGCTAAGTCCCATCGGGGTGGTGAATGCGGTCTTCTCCCGGTCCGCCTCTGCTACAGGAACCTGCCAGTACCCGCTAGTGAGATCCAAGGTGGAGAAGAAGTTAGCAGATCTTAAAGCAGCCAAAGACTCCTCTATCCTTGGTAAAGGGTACGCATCCTTGTGTGTGATACGGTTGATTTTCCGGTAATCTACACACATCCTCATAGTGTTGTCTTTCTTTTTGACTAAAACTAGTGGGGCTGTCCAGGGGCTACAGCTATCCCGGATTACCCCAGCCTCCTTCATGTCTCTAAGCATCCCCTTGGCGTGTTGGTAATGTGCAGGGGGTACGGGTCGATACCTCTCTTTTATGGGAGGATGATCTCCCGTGGGGATGCGGTGTTCTACCCCCTTGACTCGCCCGAAGTCTAACGGGTGTTTACTAAACACTCTCTCATACTCTTGAACCACCCGGTAGACTCCCTGTTTCTGGTGGGAGGGAGTGGAGTCAGTTCCCAAGTGTAGTTGCTGACACCAATCCTCCATTACTTTCTTAGAGCCGTTACCTTCCTCCGGGTGAGATGGAGGCAAGGGTTCCACAGACTGTATAGAGTTTTGGTTGATGGTATATAATTTGGCTAGAGTGGCATACCGGGGCAGGTACACTTCCCTCTCCCCGATATTGATTATGCGAACGGGCACCCTCCCATGGCGTACATTGACCACCCCCCGTGCTGTCAAAATGGTGGGCCTACTGTCTGAGTAAACTGGTTCTACCATTGCCTGGTAATCTCTACCTCTCAGACCAATAGCTGCCCGGCACCAAATCATCATTTCACTTTTTGGGGGCATGGCAATAGGAAAAGGGTCACACATTCTTACGCTACCAATCTCACCGCCGGAGAGTTCCACCTGTTGCCGTCGCATCAGTGACCGGATCTCTTTCTGGAGCACCCGCTGCTCGCCGGAGCTGGCGTTCTTGGCAACCTGCTGTAAAAGGAAAATCACCTTTGCAAGACAATTTTCAATTACATTAGTTCCTAGAGTTATTTTTGGGTGACTCTCATGTTTGTCAATATCTACAATGATCAGTCCCTGTGCTGCCAGTTCGACTCTACCGATTTTGATGGTCACCTCTTTAAATCCGATCTGTGGCACGGGCTGGCCATTGCTGGCGATGATACTCAAGTCGTCGTCAGGGTAGCGGGTAATATCCGAGTCATTCCAGTACTGCTTAAAGAGCACGTACGGGATGGTGGTGACCTGTGACCCGGTGTCCAGTAGGGCACTCATGGGAATGCCATCCAGTACCACAGGCAAGACTGGACGTCCTCCCACATATCTGTCGCGCCAGTTCGATGGGCCTGGTGATCTTTTTCCTGGGGGTTGGCCCTCTACCCCAGGTTGTGCCCGTTTAAAGAACAGTACCTTGCCATATGTCCAGGTTGATTGCAGCGGCGGCAGATGGGTCGTCCGTCCTCGCTGTATCGGTCACTGGGTCTTCCTCTGGCCGGTGGGGTCCTCCTTGGTCGACGCCACGGGATGTCCTCCGGTCCGGATGCCAGCTGGATCTTCCCTGGGGTGGAAGCCTGTAAAGACTGCACAGTTCGGGTTAGCGCAGCAACGCTCTTAGCTAGCTCTTGGACCTGATGGTGTAGGTCTGGAGCCGGGTCATTGTCCAAAGCCTGCGCATCAGCTCCCACAGGCCCTGCCGACAAGGGCGCCGCCTCCTGGTGGTAAGTGATAGCAGGGCGCTTGTGGGTCACAACGCCACCCGGTGCCGGTTCTCGGAGCACCCGGATGGCTCTGTCCTTGAACTGTGCAAAGCCCAGATGGGGATCCTGTAAGGCCATTGCCCGCAACTGGGTTCGGTGGGTATTACAATACAGTCCCTCTATAAACTGTTCGGTCAACAGCCTGTCCTCGTTTCCCACTCCATCAGGGTCGGTCTGCTTAATGGCCCTCAGGGCCTCTTGTAGGTTTAGTGCATAGTCCCTTATACTCTCATGCGCTCGCTGCTTGCACCCGTAGAATCTAAGCTTAATCTCGGCTGAGGTGCGGGTATCAAAGGTGTCCTTCAGCCGGGTTAGTATCCCTGCGACAGTCTTCCTCCCAGGTGGCCAGGATTTTACTTCCCTTTTGGCTGCCCCGGTTAGTTGGGCCACCAGGATGCTCACTTTTTGCTCTTCTGTGAGGGGGTACACCTGGAAGAGGCTATCCAGCTTTTCTCTAAAGTCATGCAGGGTATGTGACTCCCCTGAGTACTGGGGTAGCCAAGCTGCTCCCGGGATATAGGGCATGGTGAAGGGCATAACTGCAGCAGCGGTAGCGCTGGCGGGGGTTGAGGCAGTGAAGCTCTCCTCCGTATCCGACATCTTCCTCCCCCCTAGTGGACCGTGGCCTACCTTGCGATGATCCTGTTCCGTAGGCCGCGGCTCCGCAGTGGATCGTCAGGGTTGAGGACCTTCCGTCGCGCTCCTGTGACGTCGGCGTCTGCTGGGCTCCTTCCAGGACCTTACGCAACGTCCGGATGTGAGGCGGGGCTTCAGTTCTCACGCGCTTTCGGAGTCCACGCCCCTCTTCTTCCCGCGCGGCGTCCTCAAGATGGCGTCCAATGTTGGGAAAACTCCACGGATGGCGGGAAGAAGGCAGAAGATGGCGCCGGATGGCGGGAAACTTCACCGATGGCGGGAAGAAGGCTGAAGATGGCGCCGGATGGCGGGAATCTTCACCACAGGTAAGTTTGAAAAGTCTCTTTTTCAGGCACGCAGTACCCGGTGGTTGCGGGCACGAAATCCTGCCGACTACGCCAAAGTAGACGCGCCCCTGGGCCTGTGTCGCGCTGCGTTGCGCACGCGGGAGCTTACCCGGAGCCGGATCTCTTGAGGGTTGTAGTCTCGTGGCGGTGACCCGGTCCGTGCCCAGGGAGTCAAACTGAGCGGCGATGTAACAGCGGTAGATGTAGGACGACTACGCCACCCGTTGAATGCAGCTATGGAGCTGCCGCTGCAAGACAGTCCGCTGAGGCCGGTGGATGGATGGTGCAGCGTAGATGGTATAACCCCCAACGGGAGGGGTATGGCCTCAGGGCAGCAGATGTGGATGATGGGGGTAGCAGGAACCACTCAGAGACGGTGCGGTGTAATTCAGGGTCTTTACTGGTAACAACGATAGACCCTCCCGGAGTACTTGCTAGTGAACGGGGCCTGGTCAGTCCTTGAGCAGATGGGATCTCCCCTGGCCAGGCGGAGTTGTAGGCCTCCCAAACTGACTGTACTCTTCTGGCTACCTTGCTAGAAGCGGATATAAGTAGCCCACGTCCCTGAGTGTACCGTGTGGTGCTCACCCGTATGGCCGGTGACTCGGGGCCTTCTAATGGCTTCCGCTCCACGATGGCGGTGCTGGTCCCACGCGTGTGACCGTGCCTTCGGGTTTCTGGGCCTGAGGACCTGAAATCCCCTGCCGATCGGCTTCTGCTGCTGGGTAAGAGTTAGTCCCCACAGCCTCGGATGCCGGGTCCGGTAAGAAAGCTTCTCAGTCAGGGCGAGCTCTGCAGCTGCCAGCCCCTGACTTGTAGTAGTATTGCTCCCACTGAGCTTCTGCTGTTTCTTCCTGTGACTGTTTCTTGTCTCTACTCTCCTTGACTGACTAACCCTGCCTCAGCCCAGGGTTTATACAGGGGAAGTTCTTCCCCTCCCAAGACTGGGCAGGAGGTGTGGCATGCACAGGATCCCTGACCAAAGGACCTCCCACCTGCTCTCAGACATAACATTACATTACTGTGGAAAACCAGACCCCTGGGGTGCCACATATACACCGTACATACCACATGCACTGTATACGCCGTACGCACCACACACACACACACATTGTATACGCCGTACACACCACACACACACACTGTATACGCCGTACATACCACATACACTGTATACGCCGTACACACCACACACACTGTATACGCCGTACACACCACACACACATTGTATACGCCGTACGCACCACACACACACACACACTTTATACTCCATACGCAACACACACACACTGAATACGGCGTACGCACCACATACACTGTATACGCCGTACACACCACACACACACACTGTATACGGCGTACGCACCACACACACACTGTATACGCCGTACGCACCACTCACACACTGTATACACCGTACATACCACATGCACTGTATACGCCGTACGCACCACACACACACACACATTGTATACGCCGTACACACCACACACACACACTGTATACGCTGTACATACCACATACACTGTATACGCCATACGCACCACACACACTGTATACACCGTACATACCACATGCACTGTATACGCCGTACGCACCACACACACACACAGATTGTATACGCCGTACACACCACACACACACACTGTATACGCCGTACATACCACATACACTGTATACGCCGTACACACCACACACACTGTATACGCCGTACACACCACACACACATTGTATACGCCGTACGCACCACACACACACACACTTTATACTCCATACGCAACACACACACACTGAATACGGCGTACGCACCACATACACTGTATACGCCGTACACACCACACACATGCACTGTATACGCCGTACACACCACACACACACACTGTATATGGCGTACGCACCACATACACACACTGTATACGCCGTACGCACCACATACACTGTATACGCCGTACACACCACACACACACACTGTATACGGCGTACGCACCACATACACACACTGTATACGCCGTACGCACCACATACACTGTATACGCCGTACACACCACACACACACACTGTATACGGCGTACGCACCACACACACACTGTATACACCGTACATACCACATGCACTGTATACGCCGTACGCACCACACACACACACACACATTGTATACGCCGTACACACCACACACACACACACACACTGTATACGCTGTACATACCACATACACTGTATACGCCGTACACACCACACACACTGTATACGCCGTACACACCACACACACACACACTGTATACGCCGTACACACCACATACACTGTATACGCCGTACACCACACACACACACTCTGTATAAGCCGTACACACCACACACACACACACTGTATACACCGTACGCACCACACACACACACACACACACACACACTGTATACGCTGTACATACCACATACACTGTATACGCCGTACGCACCACCACACACACTGTATACGCCTTACACACCACACACGCACTGTATACGCCGTACACACCACACACACTGTATACGCCGTACACACCACATACACTGTATACGCCGTACACCACACACACACACTCTGTATAAGCCGTACACACCACACACACACTGTATACGCCGTACGCACCACACACACACTGTATACGCTGTACATACCACATACACTGTATACACCATATGCACCACCACACACACTGTATACGCCGTACACACCACACACACACTGTATACGCCGTACGCACCACACACACTCTGTATACGCCATACATACCACACACACTGTATACGCCTTACACACCACACACACTGTATACGCCGTACACACCACACACACACTGTATACGCCGTACGCACCACCACACACACGCAGTCTGTATACATCGTATGCACCACACACACGCACTCTGTATACACCGTACGCACCACACACACTGTATACGCCGTACGCACCACACATCCACTGTATACGCCATACTCACCACACACACACTCTGTATACGCCGTACACACCACACACACACTGTATACGCTGTACATACCACACACACACTGTATATGCCGTACACACCACACACACACACACACACTGTATACGCCGTACGCACCACCACACACACACGCACTCTGTATACACCGTACGCACCACACACACGCACTCTGTATATACCACACACACTGTATATGCCGTACACAGTGGCGTACTGCCAATGGCGGCAGACCAGGCGACTGCTATGGGGCCCGTGAGCCGAGGGGGCCCATAGCAGTCCAGGGGTGGATATACCGCCACCGGTGCAGCTGCGCCGGGTCCCCACCATGCAACTGCACCAAGGGGCCCACAAGGTGCAGCTGCTCCCTGCACGCGGCGGTCAGGGAGTGATTCCTACAGCTCCGCTGCTGTCAGGAGGAGAATAGCAGCGGAGCTGGAGGGTTCGTCCTCTGCTTCCTCCCTGACCCAGGCGCGCGCAGCTTGATGACGTCATCATGCAGCGCGCACCTGGGTCAGGAAGAAAGCTGCCGGCAACCAGGAGGATGCTGCTGCAGGGGAGCGAGCTGAAGTAAGTTTTTTTTTTTTTTACTGAAATGCTGGGGAGGGGATGGGGCTGGGAAGAGCAATAATGGGGCGGATAGAGCTGGGGAGAGCAATGATGGGGATGGTGGGGAAGGGGAGAGCAATGATGGGGGTGCTGGGAGAGAGCAATGATGGGGGTGCTGGGAGAGAGCAATGATGGGGGTGCTGGGAGAGAGCAATGATGGGGGTGCTGGGACAGAGCAATGGTGGGGGGCTGGGAGAGAGCAATGATGGAGGTGCTGGGACAGAGTAATGATGGGGGTGCTGAGAGGAAATGATGGGGGTGCTGGGAGAGAGCAATGATGGGAGTGCTGGGAGAAGCAATGATGGAGGTGTTGGGACAGAGCAATGATGGGGGGCTGGGAGAGAGCAATGATGGAGGTGCTGGGACAGCGCAATGATGGGGGTGCTGGACAGAGCAATGATGGGGGTTGGGAGAGCGCAATGATGGGGGTGGTGGGACAGAGCAATGATGCAGGTGCTAAGAGAGAGAGCAAAGATGGGGTTGCTGGGAGAGAGCAATGATGGGGTTGCTGGGAGAGAGCAATGATGGGGGTGCTGGGAGAGAGCAATGGTGGGGGTGCTGGGACAGAGCAATGGTGGGGGTGCTGGGACAGAGCAATGGTGGGGGTGCTGGGACAGAGCAATGGTGGGGGTGCTGGGACAGAGCAATGGTGGGGGGCTGGGAGAGAGCAATGATGTGGGGCTGGGAGAGAGCAATGATGGAGGTGCTGGGACAGAGAAATGATGGGGGTGCTGGGAGAGAGCAATGATGGGAGTGCTGGGAGAAGCAATGATGGAGGTGCTGGGACAGAGCAATGATGGGGGACTGGGAGAGAGCAATGATGGAGGTGCTGAGACAGCGCAATGATGGGGGTGCTGGACAGAGCAAGGATGGGGGTTGGGAGAGAGCAATGATGGGGGTGGTGGGACAGAGCAATGATGCAGGTGCTAAGAGAGAGAGCAATGATGGGGGTGCTGGGAGAGAGCAAAGATGGGGGTGCTGGGAGAGAGCAACGATGAGGGTGCTGGGACAGAGCAATGACGTGGGTGCTGGGACACAGCAATGATGGGGGTGCTGGGAGAGAGCAATGATGGGGGTGCTGGGAGAGAGCAATGATGGGGGTGCTGGGAGAGAGCAATGGTGGGGGTGCTGGGACAGAGCAATGGTGGGGGGCTGGGAGAGAGCAATGATGTGGGGCTGGGAGAGAGCAATGATGGAGGTGCTGGGACAGAGAAATGATGGGGGTGCTGGGAGAGAGTAATGATGGGAGTGCTGGGAGAAGCAATGATGGAGGTGCTGGGACAGAGCAATGATGGGGGGCTCGGAGAGAGCAATGATGGAGGTGCTGAGACAGCGCAATGATGGGGGTGCTGGACAGAGCAATGATGGGGGTTGGGAGAGAGCAATGATGGGGGTGGTGGGACAGAGCAATGATGCAGGTGCTAAGAGAGAGAGCAATGATGGGGGTGTTGGGAGAGAGCAAAGATGGAGGTGCTGGGAGAGAGCAACGATGAGGGTGCTGGGATAGAGCAATGACGTGGGTGCTGGGACAGAGCAATGATGGGGGTGCTGGGAGAGAGTAATGATGGGGGTGCTGGGAGAGAGTAATGATGGGGGTGCTGGGAGAGAGCAATGACGAGGGTGCTGGGAGAGAGCAATGATGGGGGTGCTGGGAGAGAGCAATGATGGGGGTGCTGGGAGAGAGTAATGATGGGGGTGCTGGGAGAGAGTAATGATGGGGGTGCTGGGAGAGAGTAATGATGGGGGTGCTGGGAGAGAGCAATGACAAGGGTGCTGGGAGAGAGCAATGACAAGGGTGCTGGGAGAGAGCAATGATGGGGGTGCTGGGAGAGAGCAATTAAGGGGGTTTCACTTTGCTTGTACTGTGAAGCCTTGTATGTTTTCCGTGTGCACATAGCCTTACAGTTAATTGGGGAGAGTCACAGAGACTGAATAATTTATATTATTGGCCGGTGCAGATTATAGTTAATGGGGGGCACAGTGCTGCTTATCACTTTATATTTTGATTACTAGGTGGTTAATAGTATATTAATGGGGGGGGGTTACATATCTGTATTCGAGGACGCAGAGCGGGGGAGACACATGTATACATACAATATGTGACCTTGTTATTTTCTAGGCTGGAGATCATCGTGACAAGACGAGTCGTGGCTGGGAGATGTCGACATGAAGGTCTGACCAGATGGAGAAGAAGCAGCAGAAACCGACTCTGATCAGATGAGACGTCTGCGGTAAGTGCCTGGATGTAAATATTATTCTGTATCTGCACTGTGTGACTTGGAGTGATAATGTTATCTGTAAAATCCCTTAGGCCACATTCTCACATTTGTGTGAAATGTCCGTGTGCTGCCAGATGTTTTTATCGGATGGTTCACGGACTCGTACAGTTTTATAGATCCATTCACACATCCATGAAAATCACATATCTGAGAATGAGATCTAAGAGGGTCAGAGAATGTCCTGTTCTGATCCGATATTGAGGATTAGAATAGGACATGCTCAATGCATCAGTAAAACAGGGCAGCACACCGACACTGCACACAGATGCAGGAATGTAGCCTTATTATGTATAGCACAGTCCCTTAGTATATAGTGTACTCACTTATTATGTATAGCACAGTCCCTTAGTATATAGTGTACTCACTTATTATGTATAGCGCCATCCTTAGTTATATAGTTTCCTCTTTTATTATGTATAACACCCTCCCTTATTATGTACCATCCTCTCTAGCGGCTCACAGTTGGGGGAACATACTGTGTTGGGGACAGCATACTTTACCCTGGGAGTTGAGGTGGGGTACAGTAGGGTCATTATACTGTGCATGTGGAGAAATTCACCATGGGGGTATTATACTGTGTTTGGGGGGCCCTTTTATTGGCATCACACTTTATGGGGCAATGAAAGAGATCTAGGACGTCAGCAGGAGGAAAATTACTATGTAAAGATGGAAAGTTGTGAGATCTGATCTTTGGTGACCCCGACAATTATTTAATTTTTTTTTTTTGGGGGGGGGGGGGGGGCAATTAGAGCTTCTGCTATGGGGCCCCATGATTCCTATGTATGCCCCTGGCCGTACATACCACATACACTGTATACGCCATATACACCACCACAGACACACACTGTATACGCCGTACGCACCACACACACACATACACTGTATATGCCGTATGCACCACCACACACACGCACTCTGTATACACCCTGCACACCACACACACACACTGTACATGCCGTAAGCACCACACACACACTCTATACGCCGTACGCACCACACACACACACACACAGTGTATACGCCGTACGCACCACACACACACACACACACACACACAGTGTATACGCCGTACGCACCACCACACACACGCACTCTGTATACACCCTGCGCACCACACACACACACACATACACTGTATATGCCGTAAGCACCACACATACCCTGTATACGCCGTATGCAACACCACACACACTGTATACGCCATACGCACCCCCCACACACACACTGTATACGCTGTACGCACCCCCCCACACACACTGTATACGCTGTATGCACCACCACACACACTCTGTATACGCTGTACGCACCACACACACACTCTGTATACGCTGTACGCACCACCACACACACTCTGTATACGCTGTACGCACCACACACACAATGTATACGGCATATGCACCACACACATTGTATACACCGTACACACCACACACACACACACTGTATACGCCGTACGCACCACACACACTGTATACGCCGTACGCATCACACACTGTATACGCCGTACACACCACACACTGTATACGCCGTATGCAACACACACTGTATATGCCGTACGCACCACACACTGTATACGCCGTATGCAACACACACTGTATACGCTATACGCACAACACACACACTGTATACGCTGCAGACACCACACACACAGTATACGCCGTACGCACAACACACACACTGTATACGCTGTACACACCACACACACTGTATATGCCGTACGCACCACCACACACACACACACTCTGTATACGCTATATGCACCACACACGCTCTGTATACGCCTTACGCACCACCACACACACTCTGTATACGCTGTACGCACCACACACACAATGTATACGGCATATGCACCACACACATTGTATACACCGTACACACCACACACACACTGTATACGCCGTACGCACCACACACTGTATACGCATTACGCACCACACACTGTATACGCCGTATGCAACACACACTGTATACGCCGTACGCACCACACACTGTATACGCCGTATGCAACACACACTGTATACGCCATACGCACAACACACACACTGTATACGCTGCACACACCAAACACACAGTATACGCCGTACGCACCACACACACACTGTATACGCTGTACACACCACACACACTGTATATGCCATACGCACCACCACACACACACACACACACACACTCTGTATACGCTATATGCACCACCACACACACACTCTGTATACGCCGTACGCACCACACACACACTCTGTATACGCCGTACGCACCACACACACGGTATACGCCATATGCAGCCTCTTGCGTGGTACCACCAGCAGAACACTGTCGCAAACACGCCGCCGCCGGGATCAGCCGAATGATTCACTGACTGCCGCCATCTTTGTACAGGAGGAGCGCATGCGCAGTTTTAATGTGACCGCCGCTATCTGCCTGCACAAAGATGGCGGCAGTCTGATTTACTGCGTGGGGAGACAGCTCAAACGAGAGAACACATGAGGGAAGAAGACAGCACAGGGGTGGAGAGAGAGAGCAGACAAGGGGGAGAGCACATGGGGTACACAGGTCAAAGAAGAGATCTCATGAGAGGAGAAGACAGCAGATGGGGGAGAGAGAAAGCAGACAAGGGGGAGAGCACATGGGGTACACAGGTCAAAGAAGAGATCACATGAGAGGAGAAGACAGCAGATGGGGGAGAGAGAAAGCGCACAGAGGGGAAAGAGACAGAGCACAGGGAGGAGACAGCTCAACGGGACAGCACATGAAGGGAGAACACAGCACAGGAAGGAGAGAGACAGCAGACAAGGGGGAGAGCACATGGGGTAGACAGGTCAAAGAAGAGATCACATGAGAGGAGAAGACAGCACATGGGGGAGAGAGAAAGCAGACAAGGGGGATAGCACATGGGGTACACGGGTCAAAGAAGAGAGCACAAAAGAGGAGAAGACAGCAGATGGGGGAGAGAGGCAGAGCACAGGGGGGGGGGGACAGCTCAAACGGGACAGCACATGAGGGGAGAACACAGCACAGGAAGGAGAGAGACTGCAGACAAGGGGGAGAGCACATGGGGTAGACAGGTCAAAGAAGAGATCACAGACGGGAGAAGTCAGCACATGGGGGAAAGAGAGAGTGGATAGGTGGGTGAGCACATGGGGGGGAGAGATTCTCAACTGTGCAAAGCCTGCCCCCATCGTGACATTACTGCCCTCCCGATGAGACAGCATCGGGCCTCCATCTAGTATATACAGTACAGACCAAAAGTTTGGACACACCTTCTCATTTAAAGATTTTTCTGTATTTTCATGACTATGAAAATTGTACATTCACACCGAAGGCATCAAAACTATGAATTAACACATGTGGAATTATATACTTAACAAAAAAGTGTGAAACAACTGAAAATATGTCTTATATTCTAGGTTCTTCAAAGTAGCCATCTTTTGCTTTGATGACTGCTTTGCACACTCCTGGCATTCTCTTGATGAGCTTCAAGAAGTAGTCACTGGAAATGGTCTTCCAACAATCTTGACGGAGTTCCCAGAGATGCTTAGCACTTGTTGGCCCTTTTGCCTTCACTCTGCGGTTCAGCTCACCCCAAACCATCTCGATTGGGTTCAGGTCTGGTGACTGTGGAGGCAGGTCATCTGGCGTAGCACCCCATCACTCTCCTTCTTGGTCAAATAGCCCTTACACAGCCTGGAGGTGTGTTTGGGGTCATTGTCCTGTTGAAAAATAAATGATGGTCCAACTAAACGCAAACCGGATGGAATAGCATGCCGCTGCAAGATGCTGTGGTAGCCATGCTGGTTCAGTATGCCTTCAATTATGAATAAATCCCCAACAGTGTCACCAGCAAAGCACCCCCACACCATCACACCTCCTCCTCCTCCATGCTTCACGGTGGGAACCAGGCATGTAGAGTCCATCCGTTCACCTTTTCTGCGTCGCACAAAGACACGGTGGTTGAAACCAAAGATCTCAAATTTGGACTCATCAGACCAAAGCACAGATTTCCACTGGTCTAATGTCCATTCCTTGTGTTCTTTAGCCCAAACAAGTCTCTTCTGCTTGTTGCCTGTTCTTAGCAGTGGTTTTCTAGCAGCTATTTTACCATGAAGGCCTGCTGCACAAAGTCTCCTCTTAACAGTTGTTGAAGAGATGTGTCTGCTGCTAGAACTCTGTGTGGCATTGACCTGGTCTCTAATCTGAGCTGCTGTTAACCTGCGATTTCTGAGGCTGGTGACTCAGATAAACTTATCCTCAGAAGCAGAGGTGACTCTTGGTCTTCCTTTCCTGGGGCGGTCCTCATGTGAGCCAGTTTCTTTGTAGCGCTTGATGGTTTTTGCAACTGTACTTGGGGACACTTTCAAAGTTTTCCCAATTTTTCAGACTGACTGACCTTCATTTCTTAAAGTAATGATGGCCACTCGTTTTTCTTTACTTAGCTGCTTTTTTCTTGCCATAATACAAATTCTAACAGTCTATTCAGTAGGACTATCAGCTGTGTATCCACCAGGCTTCTGCACAACACAACTGATGATCCCAACCCCATTTATAAGGCAAGAAATCCCACTTATTAAACCTGACAGGGCACACCTGTGTAGTGAAGACCATTTCCGGTGACTACCTCTTGAAGCTCATCAAGAGAATGCCAAGAGTGTGCAAAGCAGTCATCAAAGCAAAAGGCGGCTACTTTGAAGAACCTAGAATATAAGACATATTTTCAGTTGTTTCACACTTTTTTGTTAAGTATATAATTCCACATGTGTTAATTCATAGTTTTGATGCCTTCAGTGTGAATGTACAATTTTCATAGTCATGAAAATACAGAAAAATCTTTAAATGAGAAGGTGTGTCCAAACTTTTGGTCTGTACTGTATATATATTACATATTCTACAAGCAGGGCTTGTGGATTGTCCATTATTATAATATACAACATATAAAGTGCAGTGCAGGAGGGGAAGGCGAAGGACATGACTAATCCCCCCAAATATTAATGATAGTGTGTAAAATAATCACAGGCTGCAATTACCCACAATGTTTTTTAGTTTTGTTTTTTTAAACAATTAATATCAACTTTTTCTTGTGGTTGTAAATGTGAAATAACAGTGAGAGCCATGATGACATCACAATGCACATGACATCATAGACATGACAGCTGGAGTAGAATGTATGAAGCTCTGCACCAGAGCCATCTTGTGTCACTAGGATCTGACAGCTGGAAGGGGACGAGTCCAGGTAGGGAGCACATTACTTTTAAGCTTTGGTATACTTATAGCGTATCCCCCGGATTTATCATGGATCGCCAGAAACACTCTGTAATAAGACATTTTCAGGACCACCCCTTACCTAAATGAGGAGTCACTGATGATCTGCTGATATGAACAAGTATGGCAGCTAAACCCCCAGCAATGAGCTGCTATATTGCTGGGGAAGCAGCGTTTTCCATGCCCCCTATAGCAGGAGGATGACAATGTGATGATACATATTTGTTGGGGGTCTTCCAGCTCTTTGCACTGGCTCCCCACTATGGCAGACTACAATGGAGCTCGCCCCCTATGTCACCCCTATGCTCTAGTAAGGCATGTAGATAGGGGGGCTCAAGTTGGGACATCTTTATGGGGCTCCATTTTTGGATCGTTTTGCCATTGACGTGGTAGAATTACAGCACTTTGTAACAGAAATTTAGTAGCGTATGCCATCATTCTCTGTTGTCAGCTCTTTTGCTCCTGTTGAATTCGGGGGGGACATTGGAGTTGTAGGTTACTGGGGTCAGGAATGGCAGTATGGGGTCCTGGGTGGTATTTTAGTACATAGAGCAGTAGGTAATATAGATAAAATAAAAGGCTCCTTTTAAATGTGCGTCATAGAATTATAAAATGAGGTCGGGGTTTTGTCTTTTTATTGAATTAATTTTTTGTTGATGTTGTAAACTGGATCCATAAAAAGCAGTGACAGTGTTAATGACAACACGGGGCGCGTGACGTCATCGACATCCCATGACATCACAGATGAAATAGAATGTGCACATTGCTAAACCGGAATCATTTTATGTCTTTAACCCCGGACAGCTTGAAGGAGACTGGTCCAGGTAAGCGTCTCTTCACACAATCTTGGGGTCCTGTTTACACATCATGTAGCTGGGGGTGTCTGTGGTGAAGTTCAGCACTGCACCATTTTGCCCCCCAAAAAATCAGAGCCAACACGTCTGTGTCATGTGCTTATTGCTGTGATTGTCAAGGTGATGCCTTTAGGGATGGCTGACACTGCTGAGTAGCCGACATGTAACTCGGATGAGTATAGCACTCACTCCAATGTTATACTATGGGGCAGTGCCAACTAGTGTTTATTTTCTCATGCCAAGTCGGCATGAGAAAAAAATTGCTGCATGCTGCAATTGGCAGAGTATATCAGACGACGCGCCCATACAAGTCTATGGATACGTGAAAAACATCGGACTGCACTCAGATGTCATCTGAGTGCAGTCCAATATACGCCGGCTGACTCACACAATTGAGAAGATGGAGAAATTAAATGCTCCATCTTCTCCACACCTGTGATCCGAATCTCGCATACGAGAGAATTGGATCACAAACACAATATTGTTGATATTTTCCATTGAAGTAAGGCCCCCCTAAGGCGAAGGTCTGGACAGTAAGAAACCCTTCCAGTGTCAATGACCACCTAATGGTTCAAAAATATCTACCCCACTTTTTGCTATAAAGTGTAGATTGAGCATCCAAGAATGCCAAAGGGGATCCAGAAACCAGAATATTTAATACCTTATTTCAATCAGACTTCACCAATCTTTTTTTTTTTTGGTTTGTCCCATAGGGCGGAACGTTAAGTCGTCTGAAGAAACGCAGTGAGAAGGCATTCGTCTTGACTAGCGGAGAGGTTACTCCTTTGCTACAGGAGTCTGACAGGTAAGTGGACATTTTAACTCATCCATCAATTCCTCCCCTTGTATATTTATTGCAGAATTGTCGTTTTAATCACCCAAAAAGCGCATTGACCGGATATTTAACCAACTCACCACTTAGTTCAATCTAGCAATTTTAGGACTTCAATCCTGAAATACTTATTGGGTATAATGGCTCCACCGACTTAATTTCTAATATGTCCATTTTCCAACTTCAACCAAGAGGATATGCTGGTCTTGGAATATTTTCACTAGAACCGGTATAACTATGTCCATCATGCTCCTCCAGTTAGGAGGATAGACTGGGACATTGATGGTTTATCAGCCCCACACTGGCGAATCCAGATCCAACTTCCATTAGGAGGGCAGACTGGTATACGGTGGGGAAAAGAAGTATTTAATACACTGCCGATTTTGCAAGTTTTCCCACCTACAATGAATGTAGAGGTCTGTAATTTTTATCGTAGGTCACTTCACCTGTGAGAGACCGAGTTTAAAAATAAAATCCAGAAAAATCACATTGTATGATTAACATTACATAATTCATTTGCTTTTTATTGCATGAAATAAGTATTTGATACAATAGAAAAATAGAACTTAATATTTGGTACAGAAACCTTTGTTTGCAATTACAGAGGTCAGATATTTCCTGTAGTTCTTGACCAAGTTTGCACATAAAGCAGGGATTTTGGCCCTCTCCTCCATACAGATCTTCTCCAGATCTTTCAGGTTTCGGGGCTGTCTCTGGGCAATATTGAGTTTCAGCTCCCTCCAAAGATTTTCTACTGGGTTCAGGTCTGGAGACTGGCTAGACCACTACAGGACCTTGAAATGCTTCTTATGGAGCCAAGCCTTAGGTTGCCCTGGCTGTGTGTTTCGGATCATTGTCATGCTGGAAGACCCAACCACAACCCATCTTCAATGTGCTTACTGAGGGAAGGAAGATACATGACCCCATCCATCCTCCCTTCAATACATTGCAGTCGTCCTGTCCCATTTGCAAAAAAAAGCACCTCCGAAGTATGAGGTTTCCCCCGCCATGCTTCATGGTTGGGAGAGTGTTCTTGGAGTTGTACTCATCCTTCTTCTTCCTCCAAACAAGGTGAGTGGAGTGGACACCAAAAAGTTCTATTTTGATCTCATCTGACCACATGACCTTCTCCCATGCCTCCTCTGGATCATCCAGATGGTTATTGGCAACTTCAAACAGGCCTGGATATGTGCTGGGGTGAGCACTGGACCTTGTGTGCCCTGCAGGATTTTAATCCATGATAGCGTAGTGTGTAACTAATGGTAATGTTTGAGACTGTGGTGCCAGCTCTATTTAGGTCATTGACCAGGTCCTCCCATGTAGTTCTGGGCTGATTCCTGACGTTTCTCAGAATCATCCTTACCCCACGAGGCGAGATCTTGCATGGAGCCCCAGACCGAGGAAGACTTAATCATCTTGTGTTTCTTCCATTTTCTAATAATTGCGCCAACAGTTGTTGCCGTCTCGTGAAGCTGCTTGCTTATTGTCCTGTAGCCCATCCCAGCCTTGTGTCTTTTATACAGGTAATAAGTTCAAACAAGTGCAATTAATACAGGTAATGAGTGCAGAGTAGGAGGGCTTCTTAAAGAAAAGCTAACAAGTATGTGAGAGCCAGAATTCTTGCTGGTTGGTAGGTGATCAAATACTTATTTCATGCAATAAAATGCAATTTAATTATTTAAAAATCATATAATGTGATTTTCTGATTTTTAGATTTTGTCTCTCACAGATGAAGTGACCTACGATAAAAATGACAGACCTCTACACTCTTTGTAGGTAGGAAAACTTGCAAAATCGGCAGTGTATCAAATACTTATTTTCTCCACTGTAGTGCTGTCCAACATGACACCATCAAGCTCATCTTACTACTCCATACCAGGAGGGTAGATTGGGGCATTAACAGTTTAATCACTTTGTGTCCACAAGGCCATCTCTTCCAACTAGGAGCCTTAACTGGACTTACAGTGGTTTTATTCAGCTTATTGCAGCCATGTCCAGCTTGCACCTCCAACAAGGAGAGTAAACTGAAATGTAGATGTTTATCAGCTTAAATGCTGAGCAGTCCATCCTATGACACCGGACCAGGAGGAGCAGCTGGACTTACACTGGTTTTGCTCAGCTCAGCCATACCCAACTTACAAATCCAACTTAAAGGATAACCTGGAAACTAAATGGTTAACCAACTTAAACGCCAACCAGTCCAATTTATGACTCCAGACCCCGAATATTAATTGAACTTACAATGATTTCATGTGTCTTATGACCAGTGGCGTAACTAGAGTCTGAATATATATATCCCAAATATGTCCCCCATTCTGCCGCTGTTCTTTATTGTATAAAAAAAAAACTAAGCCATTATACTCACCAGGGGTGTACATTCAAGTCATGGGGCTCCAGAGCTTAAGTATAACGCACTTCCCATAGTCCTTCATATAGTATAATGCATCCCATAGTCCTCCATATAGTATAATGCATCCCATTCTCCTCTATATAATATACTGTACAGCCCATAGTCGTCCATAAAGTATAATGCACAGCTCCTAGTCATACATGTAGTATAATGCACCCCATAGTTTTCAATAAAGTATAAAGCACCTCCACAGGCATACATAGTAGTATAATGCACCACATCATAATATATAGCAGTATAATTCACCCCCATAGTCATATATGGTAATATATTGTACCTCCATAGTCATATAAAGTAGTGTAATGCACCCCATAGTCATATATAGTAGTATAATGCACCTCCATAGTCATATATAGCAGTATAATGCACCCCCATCGTCATATATAGCAGTATAATGCACCCCATCGTCATATATAGCAGTATAATGCAAGCCATAGTCCTATATAGCAGTATAATGCACCCCCAGTCATATATAGTAGTATAATGCACCCCATAGACATGTACAGTAGTATAATGCATCCTCATAGTCATATATAGTAGTATAATACACTTCATAGTCATCCATAGAAGTATAATGCACCCCCATCGTCACATAAAGCAGTATAATGCACTCCGTAGTCATATAAGGCAGTATAATGTACCCCATATAGTTTATATAGTAGTATAATGCACCCCATAGTCATATGTAGCAGTATATTGCACCTCCTGGTCATATATAGTTGTATAATGTACCCCCATAGTCATATATAATAGTATACTGCACCCCCATAGTCATATACACTAGTATAAAGCATCCCATAGTCATATATAGTAGTATAAAGCACCCCATAGTCATATATAGTAGTATAAAGCACCCCATAGTCATTTATAGTAGTATAATGTACCCCCATAGTCATATATAGTAGTATAATGCACCCCACTGTCATATCAGTATAATGCACCCCCATAGTCATATATAGTAGTATAATGCACCCACATAGTCATATATAGTAGTATAATACACCTTCATAGTCATATACAGAAGTATAATGCACCCCTATAGTCATCCGTAGTAGTATAATACAACCCCAATAGTCATCCGTAGTAGTATAATACAACCCCCATAGTCATATATAGTAGTGTAATGCACCTCCATAGTCATAAATAGTAGTATAATGCACCACCATAGTCATAAATAGTAGTAAAATGCACCCTATAGTCATATATAGCACTATATTGCACTTCAGTCATATATAGCAGTATAATGTACCCCCATAGTCATATATAGCAGTATAATGTACATCATAGTCATATATAGCAGTATAATGCACCCTTATAGCCATATATAGTAGTATAGTATACCCCATATTCATATATAGTAGTATAATGTACTCCATAGTCATATAGCAGTATAATGCACCCCGTAGTCATATATAGTAGTATAAAGCACCTCATAGTCATATATAGTGTTATGGGTCCGGGGGGTAGAACCTCTGTGCTATGGTGCAAGGAGGGACCCAGAGGGGCGTAACTAAGTATCAACCCGGACCGACCCTGGTCGTACGGCGGCTAACGACTCCGTGACCAGGGAGGGACCGAGCCGAGGGACCAGGTGCTACTCTGGGGATGACCTTGTAAGGGAGCAGGTGACCTTCACGGTACAGATGGCAGGGACTGACCGGAATAGCAGGTAGGCTCAGCAGGCAGGCTGGCGAGCAGGAGTCTCTAGGTGGGCTGGCAGGTGGTCACGGCAAGTGAAGGCAGGAGCCTCCAGGAAGGCACGGCAGGTAACAGGCAGGTCACAGGCAAGTGCTCCCAGGTGAGCGGGCTGACAGGCACGGCAGGTGTCAGGCAAAAGGTATTTCTGCCCGAGTTTTTAAAAATGAGGGATGTTTTAAAAAAGAAAAAAAAAAACCCCACCCCCTATCTGTTTGTAAGTGAAGACATAGAATTCACTTTTGCTTTCCCCCAAACCAGGAATTTTTATGACCCGCCATAAAACCTCAGTCCAGGGCAAGCGCTGGTACAAACCAGAATATCCCTCCAAAAATCCCATTGTTTAATTGTACAAACGTTTTATGCCAATTTTAATCACGCACAGGTCTGACAGAAACATCGGAACCACGTTTTTTGAATGCTCACCTTTTTCCCATTACAATAGTATAACTTGCATAACTGAGGAAGGACCGGGAACTGAGATAATGGATTCTGAGATTCTGAGCGTCATAGAGGTTTCATATTTAATATCTATCTTCATGAATATTGCTGACGGTCAAGATGATGTCTCCCTCTTGGATGTGGGACCCCCCCACACCAAGATATGGAATCTGAAGGATTTTTGGTCTTCTGCAGCTGGGTGGGCTCGCAAAGCCGAGCCCCCCTTGTAAGGTAAATAAGGGGTGTTCCCCAGAGTTTTGGCTGCTTACTAAAAAGCAAATCGGCCATTTTCAGGTCATTCCAACCAGGGACGCCGACGCATGCACTACACGCTGCGTGAAGGAATCAAGTCTAATTTCTGGGGAGCCGTCCCCCCCACAGAATCTGAGACCATCACCTTGTGAAGCAGGTTTTGCTATTACTTATCCCTTTTATTTTAATAACTGTTTATGCATACATGTACATTGTCTCCTTTATAATATCTTGTATATATTTTGTAAACACTGCCCCCCTTTTGGGAGTAAATCATTAATTATTTACCAGTTTTGTTCTTCTTGTCCTATGTCGAGCAAACACGTTCCTCACCCGCTAATTCACGTTACCTACCAGGTACCCGATCCACCTGTTAAGCGATCGGTGGTGGCAGTATACCAGTATTTATGTGATATTGTGGTTTGAGGGTGGCTGGTCGGAGGTATATATACGTTCCTGGAAGGAACTGGTGGTATATATACGTCCTGTCACATCACGTGCCACAATAGTCGACATAAAATAGAGCAGCTGCACCCGTGCTTATCCTCTGTCAATACCGTGTTTGACCAGCAGGATAAGGGGGCGCCCGAGAGCTGCAAGGTCTGACCCAAGAGTGGGTGTTGTTTTCGTGACAAATTGGTGGCAAGCGGTGGGATCATAGGACATTAGTGATCTGGTTTGAGCAATCATTCCTCTCACTAAAAACTTGCACAAAAGTTTTGAAGATCGAACTCAGTGTTTATTAGATCTGAGACAATACTGTATGTGTAGCAGTTACCCCTACCCTTCTTCGTTTTTTCTTTTCTATTTTTATTTTGGTGATCATGGTCGTAGTTGGGGAGTCCTGGTACAGCCAGCAGAAAAAGGACACTCTTGCTGGAATATGTATAACCAAAGGCATTGACCCCCACGGCAAAAGCAAAGAACAAATGATTGCTGAACTGTTACAAGATGCTGCAGAGCCCGTCCGACAGCAGAGCCCTGATGAGGGGGCGGCCAGCCAAGGCCCGGATGGCGCTGCTCCCGGGGTCCAACCGGTGATTGCCAGCCATACCCGCAACCAGGGTAGTGTGGACCCCCACCTGCATATGGCCTTGGAGGAGCTCGCCACAGACAATCATGATGGACGACTGGAGCTGATCCTGAAATTCCAGGAGCGGGCTGAGCGACAAGCCCAAGCTGACCGAGAGGCTGCTGAGCGACAAGCCCAAGCTGACCGAGAGGCTGCTGAGCGACAGGCCCAAGCTGACCGACAACACCAGCTGGAGCTAGCCCGGATTCAGAAGGAGTCGCCCTCTACGCAGACCCGTGAGTCCAACAGTGCCAGCTGCTTTAAACCTCGTCCTGAGCACTTCCCTGTGATGGAAAAGGATGGGGACTTGGACACATTTCTGCGAGGCTTTGAAAAGGCCTGCAGGCAGTATCAGCTGCCCATCGACCAATGGGCAAGATATTTGACTCCAGGGCTCAGAGGAAAAGCTTTGGAGGTGTTTGCTTCCCTCCCTCGAGAGCAGGATGGAGACTATGAGGCCGTCAAGCAGGCCCTGATAAAAAAGTACCAGCTGACTCCGGAGGTTTACCGGAAAAAATTCAGAACCCTCCAACGTGGACCACAGGACACCTACCGTGATGTGGTAGACGGGCTCAGAACCAACTTTGAGCAGTGGATCAAAGGACTGTCAGCGACCACCTTTGAGCAGCTAAAGGACCTGATGGTGAAAGACCAGTTCCTGCATCTGTGTCCGACTGAGGTACGGCAGTTCGTGATGGATCGGGAGCCACCTGATGCCAATAAAGCAGCGCAGATCGCAGACACCTACGAGGCCAACCGGAGACCAGAGGTGCGGAAGCCGGTCGTCGCCAGCTGGAAAGGGGGTAAGCCATCAACCACCATCCCTGCCCCTGCCAGCCGACCTTCCGGAGGCCTTTTTCCCGTTGCCAAGGCCCTGCCTGCATCCGATGCCCGCAGGTGTTATTCCTGCAACCAGACTGGTCATCTCAGCGCCACTTGCCCAGAGAAGCAGAGGAAGAACCCCCCATCCAAGGCCCCAGGGCCTAATGCCTCAGTTCTTTTGGTGGGTGGGCCGGTTGGGAGGGCCTGTGAAAACTTTCAGTCTGTCAGGGTGGGGGACACTCTCACTGTAGGCCTCAAGGACACTGGGGCCGAACGAACCCTCATCCGACCCGAACTGGTGTCCCCTGAAGCGCTTATTCCAGGAAAGACCCTGACTGTCACTGGGATTGGGGGCGTCCGATGCCCCTTGCCCATGGCCCGGGTTTTTATTGATTGGGGTGCGGGGAGTGGGGTGAAGGAAGTGGGAGTATCCAAAAACCTACCTGCAAATGTTTTGTTGGGAACTGATTTGGGGAGGATGTTTGCTTATTATGTCCCTGACACCCCTCCCCGATCTGATATGGTTGGTAAGGTTAATGCTGATAATGTGAATGTCAATGCTTTACATGATGATGATGATGATGATGATGATGATGATGATGATGATGATGATAATGTTGTAGTATTGGAAGGTGCAGGAGAACTCAGCCATGTCACTCTGCGGGGTGATGTTGCTGAGGATCCCCTAGCAGGAGCAAATGTCAGTGCCAAGGGTAATGGGGAGAGGCACGAGGACCATGAAGCAGGTGGTGCTGTGCCAGTGACCAGTGTCACAACAGAAGGTGACCTGGCTGATGGTAGCTGCCGCATACGTAGCACTGTGCCTGAGGTAATGGAGGATGATGGAGAAGTAGTTCTCATGGCCTCTCAGGCTAATGAGACGGTGTTATTCCCCGGGGAGACGGCCTATATAGCCGCTGTTACCCGCAGTCAGAGTGCCCAGAATGCAAGTAACGCCCTGCCTTCTGGACCCTCCTCGGACAGAGGAATAACAGGATCAGGTATGGACCCAGAGCCGGTCCCAGAGGGTCCTAGTGAGGACGTGGCCTTAACCTCACTTCTGGCTTCCTCCAGCCAGGAGTTTCAGGCAGCTCTGCACTCAGATGCTAGCCTGGAGACGTTAAGGAGCCTCGCTGAGAAGCCCACCTCCGAGTCTGATAAGGAGAGGGTATTCTGGGACCAAGGGAGGTTGTACCGGGAGACAGTTCCCTGTACACCCCAACAGGAGTGGCTGAGGGAAAGACAGCTGGTCGTCCCCTACCAATTCAGGGACGAGTTGTTGCGGATCGCCCATGAAATTCCACTCGCTGGACACTTGGGGGTTAGCAAAACCAAGGCCCGGCTGTCTCATCACTTTTATTGGCCCAAAATGAGGACAGATGTGGTGAACTACTGTCGCTCCTGTACCACGTGTCAAAGAGTGGGAAAGTCAGGGCCGGCCCCCAAAGCCCCCCTGATCTCTTTGCCAGTGATAGAGGAGCCTTTCCAGAGGATTGCTGTGGACATTGTGGGACCACTGGCCACACCCAGCAGTTCTGGAAAACGTTTCATCCTTACCGTGGTAGACTATGCTACCCGGTATCCGGAGGCAGTAGCCCTGTCCTCAATTAGGGCGGATAAGGTGGCGGACGCCCTCTTGGCCATCTTTTCGCGAGTAGGATTTCCCAGGGAGATGCTTACCGACCAGGGGACTCAGTTCATGTCACGCTTAATGGAGGCCCTATGTAAGAAAATGCAGGTGCAGCATCTGGTATCGAGTGCGTATCACCCACAGACCAATGGTTTGTGTGAGCGATTCAACGGTACCCTCAAACAGATGTTAAAAATGCTGGTTGAGACCCAGGGTCGCGACTGGGAGCGTTACCTCCCACACCTGCTATTTGCTTACAGAGAGGTTCCACAGGCCTCGACGGGGTTCTCCCCCTTTGAGCTCCTGTATGGCAGGCGTGTCCGAGGACCCCTTGGGTTGATAAGGGAATTCTGGGAAGAAGAGCCGAGCTCCCCAGGAGTGTCCATCGTGGAGTATGTCATGCGCTTCCGTGACAAGATGCAGACCTTGACGCAGTTGGTGCATGACAACATGGCGCAAGCCCAGGCTGACCAGAAGCATTGGTACGACCAGAACGCCCGAGAACGGACCTACCAGGTGGGTCAGAAGGTGTGGGTGCTGGTCCCCGTACCAAAGGACAAGCTTCAGGCGGCCTGGGAAGGCCCGTACGTCATTCACCAACAGCTCAACCCGGTCACCTACGTGATCACACTTGACCACGAGCGGGGTAGGCGGAAGGCGTTTCACGTTAATATGATGAAGGCTCATCAAGAACGTGGAACCTGCGTCCTACCGGTCTGCAACCTGCCCGAGGATGGGGAGGATGACCCTCTCTTGGACATGCTCGCCCAAGCGAAGGCCAGCGGGTCCCTAGAGGATGTAGAGCTAAGCGACTTGCTATCCGCAGACCAGAGGTCTCAGATGCAAGCAGTGCTGAAACCCTTCCAAGCAGTGTTCACCAACCTGCCTGGCAGGACTGAAGTGGCGGTCCATGAAGTGGACACCGGGAATCATGCCCCACTCCGGCGGACAGCCTATCGAATCTCCGACGAGGTGCAGCATGTCATGCGCCAGGAGGTCGAGGAGATGCTGCAGTTGGGGGTGATTAAGCGGTCCAAGAGCGCGTGGGCCTCACCTGTAGTCCTGGTGCCTAAGAAGGACCGGACCACCCGGTTCTGTGTGGACTACAGGGGGCTCAACGCTATCACCGCCTCTGACGCACAACCCATGCCACGCATTGAGGAGCTGCTGGAGCGGTTAGCCAGCGCGAGCTTTCTCTCCATTATGGATTTGAGTCGGGGATATTGGCAGATTCCCTTGAGCCCCGGGGCCCAGGAGAAGTCCGCCTTTATCACCCCCTTCGGATTGTATGAATCCACGGTCATGCCCTTCGGCATGAAAAATGCCCCTGCCACGTTCCAGCGAATGGTCAACCACCTGCTCCAGGGACTGGAGAGGTACGCAGTGGCGTACCTGGATGACATTGCCATCTTCAGTCCCACCTGGGAGGATCACCTCGAGCATCTGCAGCAGGTGCTCGGGCGCATTCACCAGGCGGGCTTGACCATCAAGCCGGGAAAGTGCCAGATGGGCATGAACGAGGTCCACTACCTGGGGCACCGGGTAGGTGGGGGTACTCTGAAGCCAGAGCCTGGGAAGGTGGACGCTATCGTGTCCTGGCCCACCCCCAGGACCAAGAAGCAGGTGCAGTCCTTCTTGGGCACCGCAGGGTACTATAGACGCTTTGTGCAGGACTATAGTAGCCTTGCGAAGCCCTTGACAGACCTCACCAGGAAGAGCCTACCCCATTCTGTCAAATGGACGGATGAATGCGAGGTGGCCTTTAGGGCTTTGAAGACTGCCCTGAGCAGCTCTCCTGTACTAAAGGCGGTCGACGGCACACGGCCACTCTTAGTACAGACCGACGCCAGTGAGTTTGGCCTCGGTGCTGTACTCAGCCAGGTCGACTCGGGGAACCAAGAACACCCCGTGTTGTACCTAAGCCGGAAACTGCTGCCGAGGGAAGTGGCCTATTCCACCATAGAGAAGGAGTGCCTGGCCATTGTATGGGCCCTCAACCGCTTACAGCCTTACTTGTACGGGCGCCCCTTCACTGTCGTGACTGACCACAACCCCCTGAGTTGGCTGCACACCATGTCAGGTGCCAACGGAAGGTTGTTACGCTGGAGCCTCACACTCCAGCAGTACGACTTTACCGTTCAACACCGCAAGGGCAGCGAGCATGGCAATGCCGATGGGTTGTCCCGGCGAGGGGAGCCTCCCGACATACGCTTGGAGGAGTACCAGAAGGTCCTACCTCCATAGCGCAGTCAAAAAGGGGGAGGTGTCAGGCAAAAGGTATTTCTGCCCGAGTTTTTAAAAATGAGGGATGTTTTAAAAAAGAAAAAAAAAAAACCCCACCCCCTATCTGTTTGTAAGTGAAGACATAGAATTCACTTTTGCTTTCCCCCAAACCAGGAATTTTTATGACCCGCCATAAAACCTCAGTCCAGGGCAAGCGCTGGTACAAACCAGAATATCCCTCCAAAAATCCCATTGTTTAATTGTACAAACGTTTTATGCCAATTTTAATCACGCACAGGTCTGACAGAAACATCGGAACCACGTTTTTTGAATGCTCACCTTTTTCCCATTACAATAGTATAACTTGCATAACTGAGGAAGGACCGGGAACTGAGATAATGGATTCTGAGATTCTGAGCGTCATAGAGGTTTCATATTTAATATCTATCTTCATGAATATTGCTGACGGTCAAGATGATGTCTCCCTCTTGGATGTGGGACCCCCCCACACCAAGATATGGAATCTGAAGGATTTTTGGTCTTCTGCAGCTGGGTGGGCTCGCAAAGCCGAGCCCCCCTTGTAAGGTAAATAAGGGGTGTTCCCCAGAGTTTTGGCTGCTTACTAAAAAGCAAATCGGCCATTTTCAGGTCATTCCAACCAGGGACGCCGACGCATGCACTACACGCTGCGTGAAGGAATCAAGTCTAATTTCTGGGGAGCCGTCCCCCCCACAGAATCTGAGACCATCACCTTGTGAAGCAGGTTTTGCTATTACTTATCCCTTTTATTTTAATAACTGTTTATGCATACATGTACATTGTCTCCTTTATAATATCTTGTATATATTTTGTAAACACTGCCCCCCTTTTGGGAGTAAATCATTAATTATTTACCAGTTTTGTTCTTCTTGTCCTATGTCGAGCAAACACGTTCCTCACCCGCTAATTCACGTTACCTACCAGGTACCCGATCCACCTGTTAAGCGATCGGTGGTGGCAGTATACCAGTATTTATGTGATATTGTGGTTTGAGGGTGGCTGGTCGGAGGTATATATACGTTCCTGGAAGGAACTGGTGGTATATATACGTCCTGTCACATCACGTGCCACAATAGTCGACATAAAATAGAGCAGCTGCACCCGTGCTTATCCTCTGTCAATACCGTGTTTGACCAGCAGGATAAGGGGGCGCCCGAGAGCTGCAAGGTCTGACCCAAGAGTGGGTGTTGTTTTCGTGACAAAAGTATAATGCACCCCGTAGTCATATATAGTAGTATAAAGCACCTCATAGTCATATATAGTGTTATGGGTCCGGGGGGTAGAACCTCTGTGCTATGGTGCAAGGAGGGACCCAGAGGGGCGTAACTAAGTATCAACCCGGACCGACCCTGGTCGTACGGCGGCTAACGACTCCGTGACCAGGGAGGGACCGAGCCGAGGGACCAGGTGCTACTCTGGGGATGACCTTGTAAGGGAGCAGGTGACCTTCACGGTACAGATGGCAGGGACTGACCGGAATAGCAGGTAGGCTCAGCAGGCAGGCTGGCGAGCAGGAGTCTCTAGGTGGGCTGGCAGGTGGTCACGGCAAGTGAAGGCAGGAGCCTCCAGGAAGGCACGGCAGGTAACAGGCAGGTCACAGGCAAGTGCTCCCAGGTGAGCGGGCTGACAGGCACGGCAGGTACCAGGCAGGCAACAGGCAAGTGCTCCCAGGTGAGCGGGCTGGCAGGCACGGCAGGTAACAGGCTGGTGGGCAAGACTGGTAGTCAGGCTAGCAGCGGGACCTGAGGGCTGAAGCAGAAGTCAGAAACACTGTGCAACAACTTTTGCTCGGGCACCTCCATTTTGGAGGAGGTGCCTTATATATGGGAGGACCCTCGGCTATTGGCCGAGGACTCCTTAGGACGGCGCATGCGGCCCCTTTAAGAGGGAGGGAGCGAGTGCGCCCTAAGCACAGTGCCCGGGGAGCTGCGCGCGCCGGCTGCAGGAAGAGGAGCGCTGGTGAACGCAGAGCGGGGAGCGAGGAGGTGAATGGGACGGCGTCTCTGCCTAGCAGGGGGCAGAGACGCCGATGCTACATATAGTAGTATGGCAACTTATTTAAAATAAATATTTAAATACTCTACCCACCTTCCCTTCACTCCCGCTCCGCAAGTCCTGTTGTGAAGCAGGCAGCTGACTTCGGCCTGTGACGGGAGTGCATGACGTTACTGCGATGCGCCCCGTCATGTGCTGGCCTATGATTGGCCGACAGAATGCATTGTCGCTAAAGGACCCAATAGGTATGTCCACAGCAATACACTTCAACTGGATGTGCGTAGGAGGACACACATCTAATTAAAGGTTCTGCTGGTGTCGGCGGGCCCCTGATCCTCCGGGCCTTTGTGACTTGCTGCGACCGCAGTCGTTACTCCCCTACTAATCACAACCATGACCAACTTCAACTAGAAGGATAACTGGGACATAAATATTTTGCTAAGTAAAATGTCGACCAGTCCATTCTGAGACTCCCGACATCAGACTTAAAATAGCTTCATTCTGTTTAAAGCAACCATTTACACCTCCTACCAACAAGAGGCCAAACTGGGACATGGATAGCATATTGAACAGGTCTGCCTTTAACATCTAAGTATGAGGGATGGACTGGAAATTTGTTGGCCTCACCAGCTACCCTCAGGACTGTACTTTATTAAGGCACCTCCTTGTTGTTTGATAGGATCAGCCGTTATCACCCGGAAGTCATTCTTACCAATATCAGCAGAATTGCTAGTTAATGAAGCATTGAGACAGTAAAGAAAAGAACCCTACAAACCACAATCGGCTGACATACCACTGAAAGTAGCCCAGGGCGGGCGGGCCCCACAGTCCGGACCCGGGGCGGGCGGGCCCCACAGTCCGGACCCGGGGCGGGCGGCCCCCACAGTCCGGACCCGAGGCTAGATCCGGGACAGGCGACCTAACAATCCAGACACAGGGCGGACGGGCCCCACAGTCCAGGCTCGGGTTGGACGGGCCCCACATTCCAGGCTCGGGTTGGACGGGCCCCACGGTCCAGGCTCGGGTTGGACGGGCCCCACGGTCCAGGCTCGGGGCGGACGGGCCCCTCGGTCCAGGCTCGGGGCGGACGGGCCCCTCGGTCCAGGCTCGGGGAGGACGGGTCCCTCGGTCCAGGCTCGGGGAGGACGGGCCGCACGGTCCAGGCTCGAGCGAACAGGCCCCAAAGTCCAGGATCGGGGCGGACGGGGGGCCCCACAGTCCGGAGTCGGGGCAGGTGGGGGGCCCCACAGTCCGGACCCGGGGCAGGCGTGGGTCCCCACTGTCCAGACCTGGAGCTAGACCCGGGGCAGGCGGCCGCAAAGGCCGGACATGGGGCCGATGGGCCCCACAGTCAGGACACGGGGCCGATGGGCCCCACAGTCAGGACACGGGGCTGGCTGGCCCCACAGTCAGGACACGGGGCGGGCGGGGGGCCCCACAGTCAGGACACGGGGCGGGCGGTGGGCCCCACAGTCCGGACACGGGGGGAGCCACAGTCCGGACATATGGCGGACGGGCCCCACAGTCCAGGCTCGGGGCGGACGGGCCCCACAGTCCGGACGCGGGGCTAGTCCCGGGGCAGGCGGCCCCACAGTCCAGACCTGAGGCTAGACCAGGGGCAGGCGGCCCCACAGTTCAGACACGGGGTGGACGGGCCCCACAGTCCTGACATGGGGCGGACATGCCCCACAGTCCAGACCCGGGGCAGGCGGCCCCACAGTCCAGACTCGGGGCGACCGGGGGGCCCCACAGTCCGTACCCGGGGCGGGCGGGGGGCCCCACAGTCCAGGCTCGGGGCGGACGGGCCCCACAGTCCGGACACGGGGCTAGTCCCAGGGCAGGCGGCCCCACAGTCCAGACCTGAGGCTAGACCAGGGGCAGGCAGCCCCACAGTCCAGACACGGGGTGGACGGGCCCCACAGTCCTGACATGGGGCGGACATGCCCCACAGTCCAGACCCGGGGCAGGCTTCCCCACAGTCCAGACTCGGGGCGAGCGGGGGGCCCCACAGTCTGTACCCGGGGTGGGTGGGGGGCCCCACAGTCCGTACCCGGGGCTGGCGCGGGGCCCCACAGTCCAGACCTGGGGCTAGACTCGGGGCGGGCGGCCCCACCGTCCGGACCTGGGGCGGGCAGGGGGCCCCACAGTCCAGACCTGGGGCTAGAACCGATGCAGGCGGCCCCACAGTCCGGACACGGGGCGGACGGGCCCATAGTCCGGACACTGGGCGGCCGCAGTCCGGATATAGGGCGGCCGGGCCCCACAGTCCAGGCTCGGGGCTAGACCTGGGACGGACGGGCCCCACAGTCCAAGCTTGGGGCAGGCGTGCCCCACAGACCGGAAACGGGGCTAGACCCGGGGCAGGGGGCCCCAAAGTCCAGACACGGGGCGGATGAGCCCCACAGTCAGGACACGGGGCGGGCGAGCCCCACAGTCAGGACACGGGGCGGGCGGGCCCCACAGTCAGGACACGGGGCGGGCGGGCCCCACAGTCAGGACAGGGGGCGGGCGGGCTCCACAGTCAGGACATGGGGCGGGCGGGCCCCACAGTCAGGACACGGGGTGGGCGGGCCCCACAGTCCAGACCTGGGGCTAGACCCGGGGCAGGCGGCCCACAGTCCAGACACGGGGTGGACGGGCCCCACAGTCCGGACACGGGGCGGGCATGCCCCATAGTCCAGACCTGGGGCTAGACCCGGGGCAGGCGGCCCCACAGTCCAGAACTGAGGCTAGACCCGGGGCAGGCGGTCCCATATTCTAGACATGGGGTGGACGGGCCTCACAGACCTGACATGGGGCAGACATGCCGCACAGTCCAGACCTGGGGCTAGACCCGGGGCAGGCGACCCACAGTCCGGACACGAGGTGGACGGGCCCCACAGTCCGGACACGGGGTGGACGGGCCCCACAGTCCGGACACGGGGTGGACGGGCCCCACAGTCCGGACACGGGGTGGACGGGCCCCACAGTCCGGACACGGGGTGGACGGGCCCCACAGTCCGGACACGGGGTGGACGGGCCCCACAGTCCGGACACGGGGTGGACGGGCCCCACAGTCCGGACACGGGGTGGACGGGCCCCACAGTCCGGACACGGGGTGGACGGGCCCCACAGTCCGGACACGGGGTGGACGGGCCCCACAGTCAGGACACGGGGTGGACGGGCCCCACAGTCAGGACACGGGGTGGGCGGGCCCCACAGTCAGGACACGGGGCTAGTCCCAGGGCAGGCGGCCCCACAGTCCAGACCTGAGGCTAGACCAGGGGCAGGCAGCCCCACAGTCCAGACACGGGGTGGACGGGCCCCACAGTCCTGACATGGGGCGGACATGCCCCACAGTCCAGACCCGGGGCGGACATGCCCCACAGTCCAGACCCGGGGCAGGCTTCCCCACAGTCCAGACTCGGGGCGAGCGGGGGGCCCCACAGTCTGTACCCGGGGTGGGTGGGGGGCCCCACAGTCCGTACCCGGGGCTGGCGCGGGGCCCCACAGTCCAGACCTGGGGCTAGACTCGGGGCGGGCGGCCCCACCGTCCGGACCTGGGGCGGGCAGGGGGCCCCACAGTCCAGACCTGGGGCTAGAACCGATGCAGGCGGCCCCACAGTCCGGACACGGGGCGGACGGGCCCATAGTCCGGACACTGGGCGGCCGCAGTCCGGATATAGGGCGGCCGGGCCCCACAGTCCAGGCTCGGGGCTAGACCTGGGACGGACGGGCCCCACAGTCCAAGCTTGGGGCAGGCGTGCCCCACAGACCGGAAACGGGGCTAGACCCGGGGCAGGGGGCCCCAAAGTCCAGACACGGGGCTGATGAGCCCCACAGTCAGGACACGGGGCGGGCGAGCCCCACAGTCAGGACACGGGGCGGGCGGGCCCCACAGTCAGGACACGGGGCGGGCGGGCCCCACAGTCAGGACAGGGGGCGGGCGGGCTCCACAGTCAGGACATGGGGCGGGCGGGCCCCACAGTCAGGACACGGGGTGGACGGGCCCCACAGTCCGGACACGGGGCGGGCATGCCCCATAGTCCAGACCTGGGGCTAGACCCGGGGCAGGCGGCCCCACAGTCCAGAACTGAGGCTAGACCCGGGGCAGGCGGTCCCATATTCTAGACACGGGGTGGACGGGCCTCACAGACCTGACATGGGGCAGACATGCCGCACAGTCCAGACCTGGGGCTAGACCCGGGGCAGGCGACCCACAGTCCGGACACGGGGTGGACGGGCCCCACAGTCCGGACACGGGGTGGACGGGCCCCACAGTCCGGACACGGGGTGGACGGGCCCCACAGTCCGGACACGGGGTGGACGGGCCCCACAGTCCGGACACGGGGTGGACGGGCCCCACAGTCCGGACACGGGGTGGACGGGCCCCACAGTCCGGACACGGGGTGGACGGGCCCCACAGTCAGGACACGGGGCGGGCGAGCCCCACAGTCAGGACACGGGGCGGGCGGGACCCACAGTCAGGACACGGGGCGGGCGGGACCCACAGTCAGGACACGGGGCGGGCCCCACAGTCAGGACATTGGGCGGGCGGGCTCCACAGTCAGGATACAGGGCGGGCAGGCCCCACAGTCCGGACACAGGGCTAATCCCGGGGCAGGTGGCCCCACAGTCCAGACCTGGGGCTAGACCCGGGGCAGGCGGCCCACAGTCCAGACACGGGGTGGACGGGCCCCACAGTCCAGATACGGGGCGGGCATGCCCCATAGTCAAGACCTGGGGCTAAACCCGGGGCTGGCGGCCCCACAGTCCAGACCTGAGGCTAGACCCGGGGCAGGCGGCCCCACATTCTAGACACGGGGTGGACGGGCCCCACAGTCCGGGGACGGGGCGGGCATGACCCATAGTCAAGACCTGGGGCTAGACCCGGGGCAGGCGGCCCCACAGTCCAGACCTGAGGCTAGACCCGGGGCAGGAGGCCCCACATTCTAGACACAGGGTGGACGGGCCCCACAGTCCTGACACGGGGCGGACATGCCCCACAGTCCAGACCTGGGGCTATACCCGGGGTAGGCGGCCCCACAGTCCGGACACGGGGTGGACGGGCCCCACAGCCCGGACACGGGGTGGACGGGCCCCACAGTCCGGACACGGGGTGGACGGGCCCCACAGTCCGGACACGGGGTGGACGGGCCCCACAGTCCGGACACGGGGTGGACGGGTCCCACAGTCCGGACACGGGGCTAGTCCCGGGGCAGGCGGCCCCAAAGTCCGGACACGGGGCGGATGAGCCCCACAGTCTGGACACGGGGCGGATGAGCCCCACAGTCTGGACACGGGGCGGGCGAGCCCCACAGTCTGGACACGGGGCGGGCGAGCCCCACAGTCTGGACACGGGGCGGGCGAGCCCCACAGTCTGGACACGGGGCAGGGGAGCCCCACAGTCAGGACACGGGGCGGGCGGGACCCACAGTCAGGACACGGGGCGGACGGGCCCCACAGTCCAGGCTCGGGGCGGACGGGCCTCACAGTACGGACACGGGGCTAGTCCCGGGGCAGGCGGCCCCAAAGTCTGGACACAGGGCGGAGGAGCCCCACAGTCTGGACACGGGGCGGGCGAGCCCCACAGTCTGGACACGGGGCGGGCGAGCCCCACAGTCTGGACACGGGGCGGGCGAGCCCCACAGTCTGGACACGGGGCGGGCGAGCCCCACAGTCCGGACACGGGGCGGGCGAGCCCCACAGTCCGGACACGGGGCGGGCGAGCCCCACAGTCCGGACACGGGGCGGGCGGGACCCACAGTCCGGACACGGGGCGGACGGGCCCCACAGTCCAGGCTCGGGGCGGACGGGCCTCACAGTCCGGACATGGGGCTAGTCCCTGGGCAGGCGGCCCCACAGTCTGGACACGGGGCGGAGGAGCCCCACAGTCTGGACACGGGGCGGAGGAGCCCCACAGTCTGGACATGGGGCGGAGGAGCCCCACAGTCTGGACACGGGGCGGGCGAGCCCCACAGTCTGGACACGGGGCGGGCGAGCCCCACAGTCTGGACACGGGGCGGGCGAGCCCCACAGTCTGGACACGGGGCGGGCGAGCCCCACAGTCTGGACACGGGGCGGGCGAGCCCCACAGTCTGGACACGGGGCGGGCGAGCCCCACAGTCTGGACACGGGGCGGGCGAGCCCCACAGTCTGGACACGGGGCGGGCGAGCCCCACAGTCTGGACACGGGGCGGGCGGGACCCACAGTCCGGACACGGGGCGGGCGGGACCCACAGTCCGGACACGGGGCGGACGGGCCCCACAGTCCAGGCTCGGGGCTGACGGGCCTCACAGTCCGGACACGGGGCTAGTCCCTGGGCAGGCGGCCCCAAAGTCCGGACACGGGGCGGATGAGCCCCACAGTCCGGACACGGGGCGGGCGGGACCCACAGTCTGGACACGGGGCGGGCGGGACCCACAGTCTGGACACGGGGCGGGCGGGACCCACAGTCTGGACACGGGGCGGGCAGGACCCACAGTCAGGACACGGGGCGGGCGGGCCCCACAGTCAGGACATGGGGCGGGCGGGCCCCACAGTCAGGACACAGGGCGGGCCCCACAGTCAGGACATTGAGCGGGCGGGCTCCACAGTCAGGATACAGGGCGGGCAGGCCCCACAGTCCGGACACTGAGCTAATCCCGGGGCAGGCGGCTTCACAGTCCAGACCTGGGGCTAGACCTGGGGCAGACGGCCCACAGTCCGGACACGGGGTGGACGGGCCCCACAGTCCGGACACGGAGCAGGCATGCCCCACAGTCCAGACCTGGGGCTAGACCCGGGGCAGGCGGCCCACAGTCCAGACCTGGGGTTAGACCCGGGGCAGGCAGCCCACAGTCCAGACACGGGGTGGACGGGCCCCACAGTCCACGCTTGGAGCGGACGGGCCCCACAGTCCAGACTCGGGGCGGACGGGCCCCACAGTCCAGGCTTGGGGCGGGCGGGCCCATAGTTACGACACGGAGCGGGCGGGCCCCACAGTCCGTACACGGGGCTAGTCCCGGGGCAGGCGGCCCCACAGTCCGGACACGGGGTGGACGGGCCCCACAGTCCGGACACGGGGCGGCCATAGTACGGACATAGGGCGGGCGGGCCCCACAGTCAGGACACGGGGCCCACAGTCAGGACACGGGGCGGACGGGCTCCACAGTCAGGACACGGGGCAGGCGGGCCCCACAGTCCGGACACTGAGCTAATCCCGGGGCAGGCGGCTTCACAGTCCAGACCTGGGGCTAGACCTGGGGCAGACGGCCCACAGTCCGGACACGGGGTGGACGGGCCCCACAGTCCGGACACGGGGTGGACGGGCCCCACAGTCCGGACACGGGGTGGACGGGCCCCACAGTCCGGACACGGGGTGGACGGGCCCCACAGTCCGGACACGGGGTGGACGGGCCCCACAGTCCGGACACGGAGTGGATGGGCCCCACAGTCCGGACACGGGGTGGACGAGCCCCACAGTCCGGACACGGGGTGGACGGTCCCCACAGTCCGGACACGGGGTGGACGGTCCCCACAGTCCGGACACGGGGTGGACGGGCCCCACAGTCCGGACACGGGGTGGACGGGCCCCACAGTCCGGACACGGGGTGGACGGGCCCCACAGTCCGGACACGGGGTGGACGGGCCCCACAGTCCGGACACGGGGTGGACGGGCCCCACAGTCCGGACACGGGGTGGACGGGCCCCACAGTCCGGACACGGGGTGGACGGGCCCCACAGTCCGGACACGGGGTGGACGGGCCCCACAGTCCGGACACGGGGCTAGTCCCGGGGCAGGCGGCCCCAAAGTCCGGACACGGGGCGGATGAGCCCCACAGTCTGGACACGGGGCGGGCGAGCCCCACAGTCTGGACACGGGGCGGGCGAGCCCCACAGTCTGGACACGGGGCGGGCGAGCCCCACAGTCTGGACACGGGGCGGGCGAGCCCCACAGTCCGGACACGGGGCGGGCGAGCCCCACAGTCAGGACACGGGGCGGGCGGGACCCACAGTCAGGACACGGGGCGGGCGGGCCCCACAGTCAGGACACGGGGCGGGCCCCACAGTCAGGACATTGGGCGGGCGGGCTCCACAGTCAGGATACAGGGCGGGCAGGCCGCACAGTCCGGACACAGGGCTAATCCCGGGGCAGGTGGCCCCACAGTCCAGACCTGGGGCTAGACCCGGGGCAGGCGGCCCACAGTCCAGACACGGGGTGGACGGGCCCCACAGTCCAGATACGGGGCGGGCATGCCCCATAGTCAAGACCTGGGGCTAAACCCGGGGCTGGCGGCCCCACAGTCCAGACCTGAGGCTAGACCCGGGGCAGGCGGCCCCACATTCTAGACACGGGGTGGACGGGCCCCACAGTCCGGGGACGGGGCGGGCATGACCCATAGTCAAGACCTGGGGCTAGACCCGGGGCAGGCGGCCCCACAGTCCAGACCTGAGGCTAGACCCGGGGCAGGAGGCCCCACATTCTAGACACAGGGTGGACGGGCCCCACAGTCCTGACACGGGGCGGACATGCCCCACAGTCCAGACCTGGGGCTAGACCCGGGGTAGGCGGCCCCACAGTCCGGACACGGGGTGGACGGGCCCCACAGTCCGGACACGGGGTGGACGGGCCCCACAGTCCGGACACGGGGTGGACGGGCCCCACAGTCCGGACACGGGGTGGACGGGCCCCACAGTCCGGACACGGGGTGGACGGGCCCCACAGTCCGGACACGGGGTGGACGGGCCCCACAGTCCGGACACTGGGTGGACGGGCCCCACAGTCCGGACACGGGGTGGACGGGCCCCACAGTCCGGACACGGGGCTAGTCCCGGGGCAGGCGGCCCCAAAGTCCGGACACGGGGCGGATGAGCCCCACAGTCTGGACACGGGGCGGGCGAGCCCCACAGTCTGGACACGGGGCGGGCGAGCCCCACAGTCTGGACACGGGGCGGGCGAGCCCCACAGTCCGGACACGGGGCGGGCGAGCCCCACAGTCCGGACACGGGGCGGGCGAGCCCCACAGTCCGGACACGGGGCGGGCGAGCCCCACAGTCCGGACACGGGGCGGGCGAGCCCCACAGTCCGGACACGGGGCGGGCGAGCCCCACAGTCCGGACACGGGGCGGGCGAGCCCCACAGTCCGGACACGGGGCGGGCGGGACCCACAGTCCGGACACGGGGCGGGCGAGCCCCACAGTCCAGGCTCGGGGCGGGCGAGCCCCACAGTCCGGACACGGGGCGGGCGGGACCCACAGTCCGGACACGGGGCGGGCGGGACCCACAGTCCGGACACGGGGCGGGCGGGACCCACAGTCTGGACACGGGGCGGGCGAGCCCCACAGTCCAGGCTCGGGGCGGGCGAGCCCCACAGTCCGGACACGGGGCGGGCGGGACCCACAGTCCGGACACGGGGCGGGCGGGACCCACAGTCCGGACACGGGGCGGGCGGGACCCACAGTCTGGACACGGGGCGGGCGAGCCCCACAGTCTGGACACGGGGCGGGCGAGCCCCACAGTCTGGACACGGGGCGGGCGAGCCCCACAGTCTGGACACGGGGCGGGCGAGCCCCACATTCTGGACACGGGGCGGGCGGGACCCACAGTCCGGACACGGGGCGGGCATGCCCCATAGTCCAGACCTGGGGCTAGACCCGGGGCAGGCGGCCCCACAGTCCAGACCTGAGGCTAGACCCGGGGCAGGCGGTCCCATATTCTAGACACGGGGTGGACGGGCCTCACAGACCTGACACGGGGCGGACATGCCCCACAGTCCAGACCTGGGGCTAGACCCGGGGCAGGCGACCCACAGTCCGGACACGGGGTGGACGGGCCCCACAGTCCGGACACGGGGTGGACGGGCCCCACAGTCCGGACAAGGGGTGGACGGGCCCCACAGTCCGGACACGAGGTGGACGGGCCCCACAGTCCGGACACGGGGTGGACGGGCCCCACAGTCCGGACATGGGGCTAGTCCCGTGGCAGGCGGCCCCAAAGTCCGGACACGGGGCGGATGAGCCCCACAGTCTGGACACGGGGCGGGCGAGCCCCACAGTCTGGACACGGGGCGGGCGAGCCCCACAGTCTGGACACGGGGCGGGCGAGCCCCACAGTCTGGACACGGGGCGGGCGAGCCCCACAGTCTGGACACGGGGCGGGCGAGCCCCACAGTCTGGACACGGGGCGGGCGAGCCCCACAGTCTGGACACGGGGCGGGCGAGCCCCACAGTCTGGACACGGGGCGGGCGAGCCCCACAGTCTGGACACGGGGCGGGCGAGCCCCACAGTCTGGACACGGGGCGGGCGAGCCCCACAGTCAGGACACGGGGCGGGCGGGACCCACAGTCAGGACACGGGGCGGGCGGGACCCACAGTCTGGACACGGGGCGGGCGGGACCCACAGTCTGGACACGGGGCGAGCGGGACCCACAGTCAGGACACGGGGCGGGCGGGACCCACAGTCAGGACACGGGGCGGGCGGGACCCACAGTCAGGACACGGGGCGGGCGGGCCGCCCCCCACAGTCAGGACACAGGGCGGGCCCCACAGTCAGGACATTGGGCGGGCAGGCTCCACAGTCAGGATACAGGGCGGGCAGGCCCCACAGTCAGGATACAGGGCGGGCAGGCCCCACAGTCCGGACACGGGGCTAATCCCGGGGCAGGTGGCCCCACAGTCCAGACCTGGGGCTAGACCCGAGGCAGGCGGCCCACAGTCCAGACACGGGGTGGACGGGCCCCACAGTCCGGATACGGGGCGGGCATGCCCCATAGTCAAGACCTGGGGCTAAACCCGGGGCTGGCGGCCCCACAGTCCAGACCTGAGGCTAGACCCGGGGCAGGCGGCCCCACATTCTAGACACGGGGTGGACGGGGCCCCACAGTCCGGATACGGGGCGGGCATGACCCATAGTCAAGACCTGGGGCTAGACCCGGGGCAGGCGGCCCTACAGTCCAGACCTGAGGCTAGACCCGGGGCAGGCGGCCCTACATTCTAGATACAGGGTGGACGGGCCCCACAGTCCTGACACGGGGCGGACATGCCCCACAGTCCAGACTTGGGGCTAGACCCGGGGTAGGCTGCCCCAAAGTCCGGACACGGGGTGTACGAGCCCCACAGTCTGGACACGGGGCGGCCACAGCCCAGACATAGGGTGGGCGGGCCCCACAGTCCAGGCTCGGGGCTAAACCCGGGGAAGCCGGCCCCACATTTCAGACCCGGGGCGGGGGGCCACACAGTCCAGGCTCGGGGCGGATGGGCCCCACAGTCCAGGTTCGGGGCGGATGGGCCCCACAGTATTGGCTCGGGGCGAACGGGCCCCACAGTCCAGGCTCGGGGCGGACGGGCTCCACAGTCCAGACCTGAGGCTCGGCCCGGGGCTGGCGGCCACACAGTCCAGGCTCGGGGCGGATGGGCCCCACAGTCCAGACTCGGGGCGGATGGGCCCCACAGTATTGGCTCGGAGCGAACGGGCCCCACAGTCCACGCTCTGGCCCCACAGTCCACGCTTGGAGCGGACAGGCCCCACAGTCCAGACTCGGGGCGGACGGGCCCCACAGTCCAGGCTCGGGGCGGGCGGGCCCATAGTTACGACACGGGGCGGGCGGGCCCCACAGTCCGTACACGGGGCTAGTCCCGGGGCAGGCGGCCCCACAGTCCGGACACGGGGCGGACGGGCCCCACAGTTCTGACACGGGGCGGGCATGCCCCACAGTCCTGACCTGGGGCTAGAGCCGGGGCAGGCGGCCCCACAGTCCGGACACGGGGTGGACGGGCCCCACAGTCCGGACACGGGGCGGCCATAGTACGCACATAGGGTGGACGGGCCCCACAGTCAGGACACGGGGCGGGCGGGCTCCACAGTCAGGACACGGGGCGGGCATGACCCATAGTCCAGACCTGGGGCTAGACCCGGGGCAGGCGGCCCACAGTCCAGACACGGGGTGGACGGGCCCCACAGTCCGGACACGGGGCGGGCATGACCCATAGTCCAGACCTGGGGCTAGACCCGGGGCAGGCGGCCCCACAGTCCAGACCTGAGGCTAGACCCGGGGCAGGCGGTCCCATAATCTAGACACGGGGTGGATGGGCCTCACAGACCTGACACGGGGCGGACATGCCCCACAGTCCAGACCTGGGGCTAGACCCGGGGCAGGCGACCCACAGTCCGGACACGGGGTGGACGGGCCCCACAGTCCGGACACGGGGTGGACGGGCCCCACAGTCCGGACACGGGGTGGACGGGCCCCACAGTCCGGACACGGGGTGGACGGGCCCCACAGTCCGGACACGGGGTGGACGGGCCCCACAGTCCGGACACGGGGCTAGTCCCGGGGCAGGCGGCCCCACAGTCTGGACACGGGGCGGATGAGCCCCACAGTCCGGACACGGGGCGGGCGAGCCCCACAGTCCAGACCTGGGGCTAGACCCGGAGCAGGCGGCCCACAGTCTGGACACGGGGTGGACGGTCCCCACAGTCCGGACACGGGGGGGGCCACAGTGGGGACATAAGGCGGGCGGGCCCCACAGTCCAGGCTCGGGGCTAGACCCGGGGGCAGTCGGCCCCACAGTCCAGACCCGGGACAGGGGGCCCCACTGTCCGGACCCGGGGCAAGCGGGGCATCCCACAGTCCGGACCCGGGGTGGGCGAGGGGCCCCACAGTCTGGAATCAGGGCGGGCGGGGGGCCCCACAGTCCGGACCTGGGGCTAGACCCGGGGCAGGCGGCCCCACAGTCCGGACACGTGGCGGCCGCAGTCCGGATATAGGGCGAGCCCCACAGTCTGGACTCGGGGTGGCCACAGTCCAGACATAGGGTGGGCGGGCCCCGGGTGGGCGGGCGGGCCCCACAGTCCGGGGGGCTAGACCCGTGGGGGGGGGAACACACAGTCCAGGCTCGGGGCTAGACCCGGGGAATCCGGCCCCACATTTCAGACCCGGGGCGGACGGGCCCCACAGTCCAGGCTCGGGGCGGACGGGCCCCACAGTCCAGGCTCGGGGCGGACGGGCCCCACAGTCCAGACATGGGGCTAGTCCCGGGGCAGGCGGCCCCACAGTCCAGACCTGAGGCTCGACTCGGGGCAGGCAGCCCCACAGTCCAGACACGGGGTGGACAAGCCCCACAGTCCAGACACGGGGTGGACAAGCCCCACAGTCCTGACATGGGGCGGACATGCCCCACAGTCCTGACATGGGGCGGACATGCCCCACAGTCCAGACACGGGGCAGGCGGCCCTACAGTCCGGACACGGGGTGGGCGAACCCTACAGTCCGGACACAGGGCGTCCGCAGTCCGGACATAGGGTGGGCGGGCCGCACAGTCCAGGCTCGGGGCCAGACCCTGGGCCAGACCCGGGGCAACCGGCCCCACAGTCCAGACTCGGGGCGGGCGGGGGGCCCCACAGTCCGTACCCGGGGCAGGCGGGGGGTCCCACAGTCCAGACCTGGGGCTAGACTCGGGGCGGGGGGCCCCACAGTCCAGACCTGGGGCTAGACCCGATGCAGGCAGCCCCACAGTCCGGACACGGGGCGGACGGGCCCACAGTCCGGACACGGGGCCGCCGCAGTCCGGATATAGGGCGGCCGGGCCCCACAGTCCAGGCTCGGGGCTAGACCCGGCACGGACGGGCCCCACAGTCCAAGCTCAGGGCAGACGGACCCCACAGTCCAAGCTCGGGGCGGGCGAGCCCCACAATCAGGACACGGGGTGGGTGGGCCCCGGGGTGGGTGGGCCCCGGGGTGGGTGGGCCCCACAGTCAGGACACAGGGCTGGCGCCCACCCACAGTCAGGACACAGGGCTGGCGGCGGGTGCGCCCCACAGTCAGGACACAGGGCTGGCGGGCCCCAAAGTCAGGACACAGGGCTGGCGGGCCCCAAAGTCAGGACACAGGGCGGGCGGGCCCCAAAGTCAGGACACAGGGCGGGCGGGCCCCACAGTCAGGACACAGGGCGGGCGGGCCCCACAGTCAGGACACAGGGTGGGCGGGCCCCACAGTCAGGACACAGGGGCAGGCGGGGGCAGGCGGCCCACAGTCCGGACACGGGGCTGGCGGTGGGTGGGCCCCACAGTCAGGACACAGGGCTGGCGGGCCCCAAAGTCAGGACACAGGGCGGGCGGGCCCCAAAGTCAGGACACAGGGTGGGCGGGGTGGGCGGGCCCCCACCCCCACCCCCACTGGGCGGGCCCCCACCCCCACAGTGAGGAACCCACCCCCACAGTGAGGAACCCCCACAGTGAGGACACAGGAGCAGGCGGGGGCAGGCGGCCCACAGTCCGGACACGGGGTGGGTGGGCCCCAGTCAGGACACAGGGCGGGCCCCAGTCAGGACACAGGGCTGGCGGTGGGTGGGCCCCACAGTCAGGACACAGGGCTGGCGGTGGGTGGGCCCCACAGTCAGGACACAGGGCTGGCGGGCCCCAAAGTCAGGACACAGGGCGGGCGGGCCCCAAAGTCAGGACACAGGGTGGGCCCCACAGTCAGGACACAGGGCGGGCCCCACAGTCAGGACATGGGGCGGGCGGGCCCCACAGTCCGGACACGGGGCTAATCCCGGGGCAGGTGGCCCCACAGTCCAGACCTGGGGCTATACCAGGGGCAGGCGTCCCACAGTCCAGACACGGGGTGGACGGGCCCCACAGTCCGGACGCGGGGTGGGCATGCCCCATAGTCCAGACCTGGGGCTAGACCCGGGGCAGGCGGCCCCACAGTTCAGACCTGAGGCTAGACCCGGGGCAGGCGGCCCACAGTCTGGCCACGGGGTGGGTGGGAGTCAGGACACAGGGCTGGCGGTGGGTGGGCCCCACAGTCAGGACACAGGGCTGGCGGGCCCCAAAGTCAGGACACAGGGCGAGCGGGCCCCAAAGTCAGGACACAGGGCGAGCGGGCCCCAAAGTCAGGACACAGGGTGGGCGGGCCCCACAGTCAGGACACAGGGCGGGCCCCACAGTCAGGACACGGGGCGGGCGGGCCCACATGTCGCCCGCCCCCACAGTCAGGACATGGGGCGGGCGGGCCCCGTGGGCCCCACAGTCCGGACACGGGGCTAATCCCGGGGCAGGTGGCCGTCCAGACCTGGGGCTAGACCAGGGGCAGGCGGCCCACAGTCCGGACACGGGGTGGATGGGCCCCACAGTCCGGACACGGGGCGGGCATGCCCCACAGTCCAGACCTGGGGCTAGACCCGGAGCAGGCGGCCCACAGTCCAGACCTGGGGCTAGACCCGGAGCAGGTGGCCCACAGTCCGGACACGGGGTGGACGGTCCCCACAGTCCGGACACGGGGGGGGCCACAGTCCGGACATAAGGCGGGCGGGCCCCACAGTCCAGGCTCGGGGCTAGACCCGGGGGCAGTCGGCCCCACAGTCCAGTCCCAGGGCGGGTGGCCCCACAGTCCGGACCCGGGGCAAGCAGAGGATCCCACAGTCCGGACCAGGGGCGGGCGAGGGGCCCCACAGTCTGGAATCGGGGCGGACGTCGGGCCCCACAGTCCGGGCCTGGGGCTAGACCCGGGGCAGGCGGCCCCACAGTCCGGACACGGGGCGGCCGCAGTCCGGATATAGGGCGAGGCCCACAGTCTGGACTCGGGGTGGCCACAGTCCAGACATAGGGTGGGCGGGCCCCAAAGTCCAGGCTCGGGGCTAGACCCGGGGCAGCCGGCCCCACATTTCAGACCAGGGGCGGGGGGCCCCACAGTCCAGGCTCGGGGCGGACGGGCCCCACAGTCCGGACACGGGGCTAAACCCGGGGAAGCCGGCCCCACATTTCAGACCCGGGGCGGGGGGCCCCACAGTCCAGGCTCGGGGCGGATGGGCCCCACAGTCCAGGCTCGGGGCGGATGGGCCCCACAGTATTGGCTCGGGGCGAACGGGCCCCACAGTCCAGGCTCGGGGCGGACGGGCTCCACAGTCCAGACCTGAGGCTCGGCCCGGGGCTGGCGGCCACACAGTCCAGGCTCGGGGCGGATGGGCCCCACAGTCCAGACTCGGGGCGGATGGGCCCCACAGTATTGGCTCGGAGCGAACGGGCCCCACAGTCCACGCTCTGGCCCCACAGTCCACGCTCGGGGCGGACGGGCCCCACAGTCCACGCTTGGAGCGGACAGGCCCCACAGTCCAGACTCGGGGCGGACGGGCCCCACAGTCCAGGCTCGGGGCGGGCGGGCGGGCCCATAGTTACGACACGGGGCGGGCGGGCCCCACAGTCCGTACACGGGGCTAGTCCCGGGGCAGGCGGCCCCACAGTCCGGACACGGGGCGGACGGGCCCCACAGTTCTGACACGGGGCGGGCATGCCCCACAGTCCTGACCTGGGGCTAGAGCCGGGGCAGGCGGCCCCACAGTCCGGACACGGGGTGGACGGGCCCCACAGTCCGGACACGGGGCGGCCATAGTGCGCACATAGGGTGGGCGGGCCCCACAGTCAGAACACGGGGCGGGCTGGCTCCACAGTCAGGACACGGGGCGGGCGGGCCCCACAGTCAGGACACGGGGCGGGCGGGCCCCACAGTCAGGACACGGGGCGGGCGGGCCCCACAGTCAGGACACGGGGCGGGCGAGCCCCACAGTCAGGACACGGGGCGGGCGGGCCCCACAGTCAGGACACGGGGCGGGCTGGCCCCACAGTCCAGACTGGGGCTAGACCCGGGGCAGGCGGCCCACAGTCCAGACACGGGGTGGACGGGCCCCACAGTCCGGACACGGGGCGGGCATGACCCATAGTCCAGACCTGGGGCTAGACCCGGGGCAGGCGGCCCCACAGTCCAGACCTGAGGCTAGACCCGGGGCAGGCGGTCCCATATTCTAGACACGGGGTGGATGGGCCTCACAGACCTGACACGGGGCGGACATGCCCCACAGTCCAGACCTGGGGCTAGACCCGGGGCAGGCGACCCACAGTCCGGACACGGGGTGGACGGGCCCCACAGTCCGGACACGGGGTGGACGGGCCCCACAGTCCGGACACGGGGTGGACGGGCCCCACAGTCCGGACACGGGGTGGACGGGCCCCACAGTCCGGACACGGGGTGGACGAGCCCCACAGTCCGGACACGGGGTGGACGGGCCCCACAGTCCGGACACGGGGCTAGTCCCGGGGCAGGCGGCCCCACAGTCTGGACACGGGGCGGATGAGCCCCACAGTCTGGACACGGGGCGGGCGAGCCCCACAGTCCAGACCTGGGGCTAGACCCGGAGCAGGCGGCCCACAGTCTGGACACGGGGTGGACGGTCCCCACAGTCCGGACACGGGGGGGGGCCACAGTGGGGACATAAGGCGGGCGGGCCCCACAGTCCAGGCTCGGGGCTAGACCCGGGGGCAGTCGGCCCCACAGTCCAGACCCGCGGCAGGGGGCCCCACTGTCCGGACCCGGGGCAAGCGGGGGATCCCACAGTCCGGACCCGGGGTGGGCGAGGGGCCCCACAGTCTGGAATCAGGGCGGGCGGGGGGCCCCACAGTCCGGACCTGGGGCTAGACCCGGGGCAGGCGGCCCCACAGTCCGGACACGTGGCGGCCGCAGTCCGGATATAGGGCGAGCCCCACAGTCTGGACTCGGGGTGGCCACAGTCCAGACATAGGGTGGGCGGGCCCCGGGTGGGCGGGCGGGCCCCACAGTCCGGGGGGCTAGACCCGTGGGGGGGGGAACACACAGTCCAGGCTCGGGGCTAGACCCGGGGAATCCGGCCCCACATTTCAGACCCGGGGCGGACGGGCCCCACAGTCCAGGCTCGGGGCGGACGGGCCCCACAGTCCAGGCTCGGGGCGGACGGGCCCCACAGTCCAGACATGGGGCTAGTCCCGGGGCAGGCGGCCCCACAGTCCAGACCTGAGGCTCGACTCGGGGCAGGCAGCCCCACAGTCCAGACACGGGGTGGACAAGCCCCACAGTCCTGACATGGGGCGGACATGCCCCACAGTCCTGACATGGGGCGGACATGCCCCACAGTCCAGACACGGGGCAGGCGGCCCCACAGTCCGGACACGGGGTGGGCGAACCCTACAGTCCGGACACAGGGCGTCCGCAGTCCGGACATAGGGTGGGCGGGCCGCACAGTCCAGGCTCGGGGCCAAACCCTGGGCCAGACCCGGGGCAACCGGCCCCACAGTCCAGACTCGGGGCGGGCGGGGGGCCCCACAGTCCGTACCCGGGGCAGGCGGGGGGTCCCACAGTCCAGACCTGGGGCTAGACTCGGGGCGGGGGGCCCCACAGTCCAGACCTGGGGCTAGACCCGATGCAGGCAGCCCCACAGTCCGGACACGGGGCGGACGGGCCCACAGTCCGGACACGGGGCCGCCGCAGTCCGGATATAGGGCGGCCGGGCCCCACAGTCCAGGCTCGGGGCTAGACCCGGCACGGACGGGCCCCACAGTCCAAGCTCGGGGCAGACGGACCCCACAGTCCAAGCTCGGGGTGGGTGGGCCCCACAGTCAGGACACAGGGCTGGCGCCCACCCACAGTCAGGACACAGGGCTGGCGGTGGGTGCGCCCCACAGTCAGGACACAGGGCTGGCGGGCCCCAAAGTCAGGACACAGGGCTGGCGGGCCCCAAAGTCAGGACACAGGGCGGGCGGGCCCCAAAGTCAGGACACAGGGCGGGCGGGCCCCACAGTCAGGACACAGGGTGGGCGGGCCCCACAGTCAGGACACAGGGGCAGGCGGGGGCAGGCGGCCCACAGTCCGGACACGGGGTGGGTGGGCCCCACAGTCAGGACACAGGGCTGGCGGGCCCCAAAGTCAGGACACAGGGCGGGTGGGCCCCAAAGTCAGGACACAGGGTGGGCGGGCCCCACAGTGAGGACACAGGGGCAGGCGGGGGCAGGCGGCCCACAGTCCGGACACGGGGTGGGTGGGCCCCAGTCAGGACACAGGGCTGGCGGTGGGTGGGTCCCACAGTCAGGACACAGGGCTGGCGGGCCCCAAAGTCAGGACACAGGGCGGGCGGGCCCCACAGTCAGGACACAGGGCGGGCCCCACAGTCAGGACACAGGGCGGGCCCCACAGTCAGGACATGGGGCGGGCGGGCCCCACAGTCCGGACACGGGGCTAATCCCGGGGCAGGTGGCCCCACAGTCCAGACCTGGGGCTAGACCAGGGGCAGGCGGCCCACAGTCCAGACACGGGGTGGACGGGCCCCACAGTCCGGACGCGGGGCGGGCATGCCCCATAGTCCAGACCTGGGGCTAGACCCGGGGCAGGCGGCCCCACAGTTCAGACCTGAGGCTAGACCCGGGGCAGGCGGCCCACAGTCTGGACACGGGGTGGGTGCAGTCAGGACACAGGGCTGGCGGTGGGTGGGCCCGCGGTGGGTGGGCCCCACAGTCAGGACACAGGGCTGGCGGGCCCCAAAGTCAGGACACAGGGCGAGCGGGCCCCAAAGTCAGGACACAGGGCGAGCGGGCCCCACAGTCAGGACACAGGGCGGGCCCCACAGTCAGGACACAGGGCGGGCCCCACAGTCAGGACACAGGGCGGGCCCCACAGTCAGGACACGGGGCGGACGGGCCCCGTGGGCCCCACAGTCCGGACACGGGGCTAATCCCGGGGCAGGTGGCCCCACAGTCCAGACCTGGAGCTAGACCAGGGGCAGGCGGCCCACAGTCCGGACACGGGGTGGATGGGCCCCACAGTCCGGACACGGGGCGGGCATGCCCCACAGTCCAGACCTGGGGCTAGACCCGGAGCAGGCGGCCCACAGTCCAGACCTGGGGCTAGACCCGGAGCAGGTGGCCCACAGTCCGGACACGGGGTGGACGGTCCCCACAGTCCGGACACGGGGGGGGCCACAGTCCGGACATAAGGCGGGCGGGCCCCACAGTCCAGGCTCGGGGCTAGACCCGGGGGCAGTCGGCCCCACAGTCCAGTCCCAGGGCGGGTGGCCCCACAGTCCGGACCCGGGGCAAGCAGAGGATCCCACAGTCCGGACCAGGGGCGGGCGAGGGGCCCCACAGTCTGGAATCGGGGCGGACGTCGGGCCCCACAGTCCGGGCCTGGGGCTAGACCCGGGGCAGGCGGCCCCACAGTCCGGACACGGGGCGGCCGCAGTCCGGATATAGGGCGAGGCCCACAGTCTGGACTCGGGGTGGCCACAGTCCAGACATAGGGTGGGCGGGCCCCAAAGTCCAGGCTCGGGGCTAGACCCGGGGCAGCCGGCCCCACATTTCAGACCAGGGGCGGGGGGCCCCACAGTCCAGGCTCGGGGCGGACGGGCCCCACAGTCCGGACACGGGGCTAGTCCCGGTGCAGGTGGCCCCACAGTCCTGACATGGGGCGGATATGCCCCACAGTCCAGACCCGGGGAAGGCGGCCCCACAGTCCGGACACAGGGTGGACGAGCCCTACAGTCCGGACACGGGGCAGCCGCAGTCCGGACATAGGGTGTGCTGGCCGCACAGTTCAGGCTCGGGGCCAGACCCGGGGCAACCGGCCCCACAGTCCAGACTCGGGGCGGGCGGGGGGCCCCACAGTCCGGACACGGGGCGGGCGGGCCCCACAGTCCGTACCCGGGGCTGGCGGGGGGCTCCACAGTCCAGACCTGGGGCTAGACTCGGGGCAGGCGGCCCCACCGTCCAGACCTGGGGCTAGATCCGAAGCAGACGGCCCCACAGTCCGTACACGGGGCGGACGGGCCCACACTCCAGACACGGGGCGGCCGCAGTCCGGATATAGGGCGGACGGGCCGCACAGTCCAGGCTCGGGGCTAGACCCGGGGCGGACGGGCCACACAGCCCAGGCTCGGGGCGGACGAGCCCCACAGCCCAGGCTCGGGTCGGATGGGCCCCACAGCCCAGGCTCGGGGCGGACGGGCCCCACAGCCCAGGCTCGGGGCGGACGGGCCCCACAGCCCAGGCTCGGGGCGGACGGGCCCCACAGCCCAGGCTCGGGGCGGACGGGCCCCACAGCCCAGGCTCGGGGCGGACGGGCCCCACAGTCCAGGCTCGGGGCGGACGGGCCCCACAGTCCAGGCTCGGGGCGAACGGGCCCCACAGTCCAGGCTCGGGGCGGACAGGCCTCCCAGTCCAGACCTGAGGCTAGACCTGGGGTAGGCGGCCCCACAGTCCAGATACGGGGTGGACGGGCCCCACAGTCCAGACCTGGGGCTAGACCCGGGGTTGGCAGCCCCAAAGTCCGGACACGGGGTGGACGAGCCCCACAGTCCGGACACGGGGAGGCCACAGTCCAGACATAGGGTGGGTGGGCCCCAGACATAGGGTGGGTGGGCCCCAGACATAGGGTGGGTGGGCCCCCCAACCCCCAACCCCCCAACCCCCCAAACCCACATTTCTGACCTGGGGCGGGGAGCCACACAGTCCAGGCTTGGGGCGGATGTGCCCCACAGTACTGGCTCGGGGCGAACGGGCCCCACAGTCCACGCTCGGGCCCCACTGTCCATGCTCTGGATGGACGGGCCCCACAGTCCACGCTTGGAGCGGACGGGCCCCACAGTCCAGGCTAGGGGCGGGCGGGCCCATAGTTACGACACGGGGTGGGCGGGCCCTGTGGGCGGGCCCTACAGTCCGGACACGGGGCTAGTCCCAGGGCAGGCGGCCCCACAATCCGGACACGGGGCGGACGGGCCCCACAGTCCTGACATGGGGCGGGCATGCCCCACAGTCCTGACCTGGGGCTAGAGCCGGGGCAGGCGGCCGCACAGTCCGGACACGGGGTGGACGGGCCCCACAGTCCGGACATAGGGCGGGCCAGTCCAGGCTCGGGGCTAGACCCGGGGGCAGCTGGCCCCAAAGTCCAGACCCGGGGCGGGCGGGGGGCCCCACAGTCCAGGCTCGGGGCGGACGGGCCCCACAGTCCAGGCTCGGGGCGGACGGGCCCCACAGTCCAGGCTCGGGGCGGACGGGCCCCACAGTCCAGGCTCGGGGCGGACGGGCCCCACAGTCCAGGCTCGGGGCGGACGGGCCCCACAGTCCAGGCTCGGGGCTGACGGGCCCCACAGTCCAGGCTCGGGGCTGACGGGCCCCACAGTCCAGGCTCGGGGCTGACGGGCCCCACAGTCCAGGCTCGGGGCTGACGGGCCCCACAGTCCAGGCTCGGGGCGGGCGGACCCCACAGTCCAGGCTTGGGGTGGGCGGGCCCCACAGTCCACTCTCGGGCCCCACAGTCCATGCTCAGGGTGGACTGGCCCCACAGTCCAGTCTCGGGGTGGACGGGCCCCACAGTCCAGGCTCGGAGAGGATGGGCCCCACAGTCCAGACCCGGGGCGGGCGGGGGGGCCCCACAGTCCAGGCTCGGGGCGGACGGGCCCCACAGTCCAGGCTCGGGGCGGACGGGCCCCACAGTCCAGGCTCTGAGCGGACGGGCCCCACAGTCCAGGCTCGGGGCGGACGGGCCCCACAGTCCAGGCTCGGGGCGAACGGGCCCCATAGTCCAGGCTCGGGGCTGACGGGCCCCACAGTCCAGGCTCGGGGCTGACGGGCCCCACAGTCCAGGCTCGGGGCGGGCGGGCCCCACAGTCCAGGCTCGGGGCTGACGGGCCCCACAGTCCAGGCTCGGGGCTGACGGGCCCCACAGTCCAGGCTCGGGGCGGGCGGGCCCCACAGTCCAGGCTCGGGGCGGGCGGGCCCCACAGTCCATGCTCGGGGTGGACTGGCCCCACAGTCAATGCTCGTGGTGGACTGGCCCCACAGTCCAGGCTCGGGGCGGATGGGCCCCACAGTCCAGGCTCGGAGCGGATGGGCCTCCCTTTCCCGCTCGGGGCGGGCGTGCCCCACAGTCCAGGCTCGGGACTAGTCCCGGGGCAGGTGGCCCCACAGTCGAGACCTGGGGCTAGACCCGGGGCAGGCGGCCCCAAGTCAGAACACGGTGCGGATGGGCCGCACAGTCTGGACTCGGGGCGGGCGAGCCCTACAGTCAGGACACCCACAGGCCGGACACGGGGCTAATCCCGGGACAGGCGGCTTCACAGTCCAGACCTGGGGCTAGATCCGGGGCAGGCGGCCCACAGTCCGAACAAGGGGTGGACGGGCCCCACAGTCCAGATGCGGGGCGGGCATGCCCCACAGTCCAGACCTAGGGCTAGACCCGGAGCAGGCGGCCCACAGTCCGGACACGGGGTGGACGGTCCCCACATTCCAGACACGGGGGGGGCACAGTCCGGACATAAGGTTGGCGGGCCCCACAGTCCTGGCTCGGGGCTAGACCCGGGGGCAATCGGCCCCACAGTCCAAACCCGGGGCAAGCGGGGGATCCCACAGTCTGGACCCGGGGCGGGCGAGGGGCCACACAGTCTGGAATCGGGGCGGGCGGGGGGCCCCACAGTCCAGACCCGGGCCGGGCGGGGGGCCCCACAGTCCAGGCTCGGGACGGACGGGCCCCACAGTCCAGGCTCGGGGCGGACGGGCTCCACAGTCCAGGCTCGGAGCGGACGGGCCCCACAGTCCAGGCTCGGGGCGGACGGGCCCCACAGTCCAGGCTCGGGGCGGACGGGCCACACAGTCCAGGCTCGGGGCTGACGGGCCCCACAGTCCAGGCTCGGGGCTGACGGGCCCCACAGTCCAGGCTCGGGGCTGACGGGCCCCACAGTCCAGGCTCGGGGCTGACGGGCCCCACAGTCCAGGCTCGGGGCTGACGGGCCCCACAGTCCAGGCTCGGGGCGGGCGGGCCCCACAGTCCAGGCTCGGGGCGGGCGGGCCCCACAGTCCAGGCTCGGGGCGGGCGGGCCCCACAGTCCAGGCTCGGGGCGGGCGGGCCCCACAGTCCATGCTCGGGGTGGACTGGCCCCACAGTCCATGCTCGGGGTGGACTGGCCCCACAGTCCAGGCTCGGGGCGGACGGGCCCCACAGTCCAGGCTCGGAGCGGATGGGCCTCCCTTTCCCGCTCGGGGCGGGCGTGCCCCACAGTCCAGGCTCGGGGCTAGTCCCGGGGCAGGTGGCCCCACAGTCGAGACCTGGAGCTAGACCCGGGGCAGGCGGCCCCAAGTCAGGACACGGTGCGGATGGGCCGCACAGTCTGGACTCGGGGCGGGCGAGCCCTACAGTCAGGACACCCACAGGCCGGACACGGGGCTAATCCCAGGACAGGCGGCTTCACATTCCAGACCTGGGGCTAGACCCGAGGCAGGCGGCCCACAGTCCGGACAAGGGGTGGACGGGCCCCACAGTCCGGATGCGGGGCGGGCATGCCCCACAGTCCAGACCTAGGGCTAGACCCGGAGCAGGCGGCCCACAGTCCGGACACGGGGTGGACGGTCCCCACATTCCAGACACGGGGGGGGCACAGTCAGGACATAAGGTTGGCGGGCCCCACAGTCCAGGCTCGGGGCTAGACCCGGGGGCAATCGGCCCCACAGTCCAGACCCGGGGCAAGCGGGAGATCCCACAGTCTGGACCCGGGGCGGGCGAGGGGCCCCACAGTCTGGAATCGGGGTGGGCAGGCGCCCCCACAGTCCGGACACGGGGCGGCCGCAGTCCGGATATAGGGCGGGCCCCACAGTCCAGGCTCGGGGCTAGACCCGGGACGGATGGGCCCCACAGTCCAGGCTCAGGGCGGACAGGCCCCACAGTCCATCCTCGCTGCGGACGGGCCCCGCAGTTCAGGCTCAGGTCGGACGGGCCCCACAGTCCAGGCTCGGGGCGGAGGGACCCCACAGTCCAGGCTCGGGGCGGAGGGGCCCCACAGTCCAGGCTCGGGGCGGAGGGGCCCCACAGTCCAGGCTCGGGGCGGAGGGGCCCCACAGTCTAGGCTCGGGGCAGAGGGGCCCCACAGTCCAGGCTCGGGGAGGACGGGCCCCACAGTCCAGGCTCGGGGCGGACGGGCCCCACAGTCCGGGCTCGGGGCGGACGGGCCCCACAGTCCGGGCTCGGGGCGGACGGGCCCCACAGTCCGGGCTCGGGGCGGACGGGCCCCACAGTCCGGGCTCGGGGCGGACGGGCCCCACAGTCCGGGCTCGGGGCGGACGGGCCCCACAGTCCGAGCTCGGGGCGGACGGGCCCCACAGTCCGGGCTCGGGGCGGACGGGCCCCACAGTCCGGGCTCGGGGCGGACGGGCCCCACAGTCCGGGCTCGGGGCGGACGGGCCCCACAGTCCGGACACGGGGCGGCCACAGTCCGGACATAGGGTGGGCGGGCCGCACATTCTAGGTTCGGGGCTAGACCCGGGGCAACCGGCCCCATAGTCCGGACACGGGGCGGATGGGCCCCGCAGTCTAGGCTCGGAGCGGACGGGCACCACAGTCCAGGCTCGGAGCGGACATGCCCCACCGTCCGGACACGGGGTGGACGAGCCCTACAGTCCGGACACGGGGCGGCCACAGTCCGGACATAGGGTGGGCGGGCCGCACATTCCAGGTTCGGGGCTAGACCCGGGGCAACCGGCCCCATAGTCCGGACACGGGGCGGATGGGCCCCGCAGTCTAGGCTCAGAGCGGACGGGCACCACAGTCCAGGCTCGGAGCGGACGGGCCCCACAGTCCGGACACGGGGCTAGTACCAGGGCTGGCGGCCCCACAGTCCAGACCTGAGGCTAGACCAGGGACAGGTGGCCCCACAGTCAAGACACGGGGAGGATGGGCCCCACAGTCCTGACACGGGCTTGACATGCCCCACAGTCCAGACCTGGAGCTAGACCCGCGGCAGGCAGCCCCAAAGTCCGGACACGGGGTGGACGAGCCCCACAGTCCGGACACGGGGCGGCCACAGTCCGGACATAGGGTGGGCCCCACAGTCCAGGCTTGGGGCTAGACCCGGGGCAGCCGGCCCCACAGTTCAGACCCGGGGCGGGTCGGGGGCCCCACAGTCCGTGCCCGGGGCTTACGCGGGGGCCCACAGTCCAGACCTGGGGCTAGACTCGGGGCGGGCGGGGGGCCCCACCATCCGGACCTGGGGTGGGGGGCCCCACAGTCCAGTCCAGGGGCTAGACCTGATGCAGGCGGTCCCACAGTCCGGACACGGGGTGGACGGGCCCCACAGTCCAGATGCAGTGCGGCCACAGTCCGTACATAGGGCGGGCCCCACAGTCCAGGCTCGGGGCGTACGGGCCCCACACTCCAGGCTCGGGGCGTACGGGCCCCACAGTCCAGGCTCGGGGCGGACGGGCCCCACAGTCCGGGCTCGGGGCGGACGGGCCCCACAGTCCGGGCTCGGGGCGGACGGGCCCCACAGTCCGGGCTCGGGGCGGACGGGCCCCACAGTCCGGGCTCGGGGCGGACGGGCCCCACAGTCCGGGCTCGGGGCGGACGGGCCCCACAGTCCGGGCTCGGGGCGGACGGGCCCCACAGTCCGGGCTCGGGGCGGACGGGCCCCACAGTCCGGGCTCGGGGCGGACGGGCCCCACAGTCCGGGCTCGGGGCGGACGGGCCCCACAGTCCGGGCTCGGGGCGGACGGGCCCCACAGTCCGGGCTCGGGGCGGACGGGCCCCACAGTCCGGGCTCGGGGCGGACGGGCCCCACAGTCCGGGCTCAGGGCGGACGGGCCCCACAGTCCGGACACGGGGCGGCCACAGTCCGGACATAGGGTGGGCAGGCCGCACATTCCAGGTTTGGGGCTAGACCCGGGGCAACCGGCCCCATAGTCCGGACACGGGGCGGATGGGCCCCGCAGTCTAGGCTCGGAGCGGACGGGCACCACAGTCCAGGCTCGGAGCGGACATGCCCCACCGTCCGGACACGGGATGGACGAGCCCTACAGTCCGGACACGGGGCGGCCACAGTCCGGACATAGGGTGGGCGGGCCGCACATTCCAGGTTCGGGGCTAGACCCGGGGCAACCGGCCCCATAGTCCGGACACGGGGCGGATGGGCCCCGCAGTCTAGGCTCGGAGCGGACGGGCACCACAGTCCAGGCTCGGAGCGGACGGGCCCCACAGTCCGGACACGGGGCTAGTACCAGGGCTGGCGGCCCCACAGTCCAGACCTGAGGCTAGACCAGGGACAGGTGGCCCCACAGTCAAGACACGGGGAGGATGGGCCCCACAGTCCTGACACGGGCTTGACATGCCCCACAGTCCAGACCTGGAGCTAGACCCGGGGCAGGCAGCCCCAAAGTCCGGACACGGGGTGGACGAGCCCCACAGTCCGGACACGGGGCGGCCACAGTCCGGACATAGGGTGGGCCCCACAGTCCAGGCTTGGGGCTAGACCCGGGGCAGCCGGCCCCACAGTTCAGACCCGGGGCGGGTGGAGGGCCCCACAGTCCGTGCTCGGGGCTTACGCGGGGGCCCACAGTTCAGACCTGGGGCTAGACTCGGGGCGGGCGGGGGGCCCCACCATCCGGACCTGGGGTGGGGGGCCCCACAGTCCAGTCCAGGGGCTAGACCTGATGCAGGCGGCCCCACAGTCCAGACACGGGGTGGACGGGCCCCACAGTCCAGATGCAGTGCGGCCACAGTCCGTACATAGGGCGGGCCCCACAGTCCAGGCTCGGGGCGTACGGGCCCCACACTCCAGGCTCGGGGCGTACGGGCCCCACAGTCCAGGCTCGGGGCGGATAGGCCCCACAGTCCAGGCTCGGGGCGAACGGGCCCCACAGTCCAGGCTCGGGGCGGACGGGCCCCTCAGTCCAGGCTCGGGGCGAACGGGCCCCCCTTTCCCGCTCGGGGCGGGCGTGCCACACAGTCCAGGCTCGGGGCGTGCGGTGCCCACAGTCAGGACACGGGACGGGCGGGCTCCACAGTCAGGACACGGGGCGGGCGGGCCCCACAGTCCGGACACGGAGCTAATCCCGGGGCAGGCGGCCCCACAGTCTAGACCTGGGGCTAGACCCGGGGCAGGCGGCCCACAGTCCGGGCAGGCGGCCCACTGTCCGGACACGGGGTGGACGGGCCCCACAGTCCGGACATGGGGCGGGCATGCCCCACAGTCCAGACCTGGGGCTAGACCCGGAGCAGGCGGCCCACAGTCCGGACACGGGGTGGACGGTCCCACAGTCCGGACACGGGGGGGGACCACAGTCCGGATATAAGGCGGGCGGGCCCCACAGTCCAGGCTCGGGGCTAGACCCGGGGGCAGTCGGCCCCACAGTTCAGACCCGGGGCAGGGAGCCCCACAGTCAGGACACAGGGCGGGCTGGCCCCACAGTCGGGACACTCTGCGGGCGAGCCCCACAGTAAGGACACGGGGCGAACGGGCCCCACAGTCAGGACACGGGGTGGGCGGGGGTGGGCGGGCCCATAGTTAGGACACGGTGCTAGTCCTGGGGCAGGCGGCCCAACAGTCCAGACCTGCGGCTAGACCCGGGGCTGGCGGCCGCAAAGTCCGAACACGGGTCGGACGGGCCCCACAGTCCTGACACGGGGCGGGCATGCCCCACAGTCCAGAGTTGGGGCTAGACCCGGGGCAGGCAGCCCCACAGTCCGGACACGGGGTGGACGGGCCCCACAGTACGGACACGAGGCGGCCACAGTCCGGACATAGGGCGGGCGGTCCCCACAGTCCAGGCTCGGGGCTAGACCCGGGGGCAACCGGCCCCACAGTCCAGGCTCGGGGCGGACGGGCCCCACAGTCAGGACACAGTGTGGGCGGGCCCATAGTTAGGACATGGGGCGGGCCCCACAGTCCGGGGACTGGGCTTGTCCCGGGGCAGGCGGCCCCACAGTCCGGACACGGGGCGGACGGGCCCCACAGTCCAGGCTCGGAGCGGATGGGCCTCCCTTTCCCGCTCGGGGTGGGCGTGCCCCACAGTCCAGGCTCGGGGCTAGTCCCGGGGCAGGTGGCCCCACAGTCGAGACCTGGGGCTAGACCCGGGGCAGGCGGCCCCAAGTCAGGACACGGTGTGGATGGGCCCCACAGTCTGGACTCGGGGCGGGCGAGCCCTACAGTCAGGACACCCACAGGCCGGACACGGGGCTAATCCCGGGACAGGCGGCTTCACAGTCCAGACCTGGGGCTAGACCCGGGGCAGGCGGCCCACAGTCCGGACAAGGGGTGGACGGGCCCCACAGTCCGGATGCGGGGCGGGCATGCCCCACAGTCCAGACCTAGGGCTAGACCCGGAGCAGGCGGCCCACAGTCCGGACACGGGGTGGACGGTCCCCACATTCCAGACACGGGGGGGCACAGTCTGGACATAAGGTTGGCGGGCCCCACAGTCCAGGCTCGGGGCTAGACCCGGGGGCAGTCGGCCCCACAGTCCAGACCCGGGGCAAGCGGGGGATCCCACAGTCTGGACCCGGGGCAGGCGAGGGGCCCCACAGTCTGGAATCGGGGCGGGCGGGGGGCCCCACAGTCCGGACCTGGGGCTAGACCCGGGGCAGGCGGCCCCACAGTCCGGACACGGGGCGGCCGCAGTCCGGATATAGGGCGGGCCCCACAGTCCAGGCTCGGGGCTAGACCCGGGACGGATGGGCCCCACAGTCCAGGCTCAGGGCGGACAGGCCCCACAGTCCATCCTCGCTGCAGACGGGCCCCGCAGTCCAGGCTCAGGTCGGACGGGCCCCACAGCCCAGGCTCGGGGCGGAGGGGCCCCACAGTCCAGGCTCGGGGCGGAGGGGCGCCACAGTCCAGGCTCGGGGCGGAGGGGTCCCACAGTCCAGGCTCGGGGCGGAGGGGCCCCACATTCCAGGCTCGGGGCGGACGGGCCCCACAGTCCGGGCTCGGGGCGGACGGGCCCCACAGTCCGGGCTCGGGGCGGACGGGCCCCACAGTCCGGGCCCGGGGTGGACGGGCCCCACAGTCCGGGCTCGGGGCGGACGGGCCCCACAGTCCGGACACGGGGCGGACGAGCCCTACAGTCCGGACACGGGGCGGCCACAGTCCGGACATAGGGTGGGCGGGCCGCACATTCCAGGTTCGGGGCTAGACCCGGGGCAACCGGCCCCACAGTCCTGACATGGGGCGGACATGCCCCACAGTCCGGACACGGGGTGGACGAGCCCTACAGTCCGGACACGGGGCGGCCACAGTCCGGACATAGGGTGGGCGGGCCGCACATTCCAGGTTCGGGGCTAGACCCGGGGCAACCGGCCCTACAGTCCGGACACGGGGCGGCCGCAGTCCGGATATAGGGCGGGCCCCACAGTCCAGGCTCGGGGCTAGACCCGGGACAGGCGGGCCCCACAATCCAGGCTCGGAGCGGACGGGCCCCGCAGTCTAGGCTCGGAGCGGACGGGCACCACAGTCCAGGCTCGGAGCGGACGGGCCCCACAGTCCGGACACGGGGCTAGTACCAGGGCTGGCGGCCCCACAGTCCAGACCTGAGGCTAGACCAGGGGCAGTTGGCCCCACTGTCAAGACACGGGGAGGATGGGCCCCACAGTCCTGACACGGGGTTGACATGCCCCACAGTCCAGACCTGGAGCTAGACCCGGGGCAGGCAGCCCCAAAGTCCGGACACGGGGTGGACGAGCCCCACAGTCCGGACATAGGGTGGGCCCCACAGTCCAGGCTCGGGGCTAGACCCGGGGCAGTCGGCCCCACAGTTCAGACCCGGGGCGGGGGGCCCCACAGTCAGGACACAGGGCGGGCTGGCCCCACAGTCGGGACACTCTGCGGGCGAGCCCCACAGTAAGGACACGGGGCGAACGGGCCCCACAGTCAGGACACGGGGTGGGCGGGCCCATAGTTAGGACACGGTGCTAGTCCTGGGGCAGGCGGTCCAACAGTCCAGACCTGCGGCTAGACCCGGGGCTGGCGGCCGCAAAGTCCGAACACGGGTCGGACGGGCCCCACAGTCCTGACACGGGGCGGGCATGCCCCACAGTCCAGAGTTGGGGCTAGACCCGGGGCAGGCAGCCCCACAGTCCGGACACGGGGTGGACGGGCCCCACAGTACGGACACGAGGCGGCCACAGTCCGGACATAGGGCGGGCGGTCCCCACAGTCCAGGCTCGGGGCTAGACCCGGGGGCAACCGGCCCCACAGTCCAGGCTCGGGGCGGACGGGCCCCACAGTCAGGACACAGTGTGGGCGGGCCCATAGTTAGGACATGGGGCGGGCCCCACAGTCCGGGGACTGGGCTTGTCCCGGGGCAGGCGGCCCCACAGTCCGGACACGGAGCGGACGGGCCCCACAGTCCAGGCTCGGAGCGGATGGGCCTCCCTTTCCCGCTCGGGGTGGGCGTGCCCCACAGTCCAGGCTCGGGGCTAGTCCCGGGGCAGGTGGCCCCACAGTCGAGACCTGGGGCTAGACCCGGGGCAGGCGGCCCCAAGTCACGACACGGTGCGGATGGGCCCCACAGTCTGGACTCAGGGCGGGCGAGCCCTACAGTCAGGACACCCACAGGCCGGACACGGGGCTAATCCCGGGACAGGGGGCTTCACAGTCCAGACCTGGGGCTAGACCCGGGGCAGGCGGCCCACAGTCCGGACAAGGGGTGGACGGGCCCCACAGTCCGGATGCGGGGCGGGCATGCCCCACAGTCCAGACCTAGGGCTAGACCCGGAGCAGGCGGCCCACAGTCCGGACACGGGGTGGACGGTCCCCACATTCCAGACACGGGGGGGCACAGTCTGGACATAAGGTTGGCGGGCCCCACAGTTCAGGCTCGGGGCTAGACCCGGGGGCAGTCGGCCCCACAGTCCAGACCCGGGGCAAGCGGGGGATCCCACAGTCTGGACCCGGGGCGGGTGAGGGACCCCACAGTCTGGAATCGGGGCGGGCGGGGGGCCCCACAGTCCGGACCTGGGGCTAGACCCGGGGCAGGCGGCCCCACAGTCCGGACACGGGGCAGCCGCAGTCCGGATATAGGGCTAGTACCAGGGCTGGCGGCCCCACAGTCCAGACCTGAGGCTAGACCAGGGGCAGGTGGCCCCACAGTCAAGACACGGGGAGGATGGGCCCCACAGTCCTGACACGGGCTTGACATGCCCCACAGTCCAGACCTGGAGCTAGACCCGGGGCAGGCAGCCCCAAAGTCCGGACACGGGGTGGACGAGCCCCACAGTCCGGACACGGGGCGGCCACAGTCCGGACATAGGGTGGGCCCCACAGTCCAGGCTCGGGGCTAGACCCGGGGCAGCCGGCCCCACAGTTCAGACCCGGGGCGGGTGGGGGGCCCCACAGTCCGTGCCCGGGGCTGACGAGGGGGCCCACAGTCCAGACCTGGGGCTAGACTCGGGGCGGGCGGGGGGCCCCACCATCCGGACCTGGGGTGGGGGGCCCCACAGTCCAGTCCAGGGGCTAGACCCGATGCAGGCGGCCCCACAGTCCGGACACGGGGTGGACGGGCCCCACAGTCCAGATGCAGTGCGGCCACAGTCCGTACATAGGGCGGGCCCCACAGTCCAGGCTCGGGGCGGACGGGCCCCACAGTCCAGGCTCGGGGCGGACGGGCCCCACAGTCCAGGCTCGGGGCGGACGGGCCCCACAGTCCAGGCTCGGGGCGGACGGGCCCCACAGTCCAGGCTCGGGGCGGACGGGCCCCACAGTCCAGGCTCCGGGCGGACTGGCCCCTCAGTCCAGGCTCGGGGCGGATGGGCCCCCCTTTCCCGCTCGGGGCGGGCGTGCCACACAGTCCAGGCTCGGGGCGTGCGGTGCCCACAGTCAGGACACGGGACGGGCGGGCTCCACAGTCAGGACACGGGGCGGGCGGGCCCCACAGTCAGGACACGGGGCGGGCGGGCCCCACAGTCCGGACACGGAGCTAATCCCGGGGCAGGCGGCCCCACAGTCTAGACCTGGGGCTAGACCCGGGGCAGGCGGCCCACAGTCCGGGCAGGCGGCCCACTGTCCGGACACGGGGTGGACGGGCCCCACAGTCCGGACACGGGGCGGGCATGCCCCACAGTCCAGACCTGGGGCTAGACCCGGAGCAGGCGGCCCACAGTCCAGACACGGGGTGGATGGTCCCACAGTCCGGACACGGGGGGGGACCACAGTCCGGACATAAGGCGGGTGGGCCCCACAGTCCAGGCTCGGGGCTAGACCCGGGGGCAGTCGGCCCCACAGTTCAGACCCGGGGCGGGGGGCCCCACAGTCAGGACACAGGGCGGGCTGGCCCCACAGTCGGGACACTCTGCGGGCGAGCCCCACAGTAAGGACACGGGGCGAACGGGCCCCACAGTCAGGACACGGGGTATAGTTAGGACACGGTGCTAGTCCTGGGGCAGGCGGCCCAACAGTCCAGACCTGCGGCTAGACCCGGGGCTGGCGGCCGCAAAGTCCGAACACGGGTCGGACGGGCCCCACAGTCCTGACACGGGGCGGGCATGCCCCACAGTCCAGAGTTGGAGCTAGACCCGGGGCAGGCAGCCCCACAGTCCGGACACGGGGTGGACGGGCCCCACAGTACGGACACGAGGCGGCCACAGTCCGGACATAGGGCAGGCGGTCCCCACAGTCCAGGCTCGGGGCTAGACCCGGGGGCAACCGGCCCCACAGTCCAGGCTCGGAGCGGACGGGCCCCACAGTCAGGACACAGTGTGGGCGGGCCTATAGTTAGGACATGGGGCGGGCCCCACAGTCCGGGGACTGGGCTTGTCCCGGGGCAGGCGGCCCCACAGTCCGGACACGGGGCGGACGGGCCCCACAGTCCTGACACGGGGTGGGCATGCCCCACAGTCCAGACCTGGGGCTAGACCTGGGGCAGGCGGCCCCACAGTCCAGCCACGGGGCGGCCACAGTACGGACATAGGGCCGGCGGGCCCCACAGTCTAGGCTCGGGGCTAGACCCGGGGGCAGCCGGCCCCACAGTCCAGACCCTGGGCGGACGGGGGGCCCCACAGTCCAGGCTCGGGCGGACAGGCCCCACAGTCCACGCTCGGGCCCCACAGTCCAATCTCGGGGTGGACGGGCCCCACAGTCCAGGCTCGGGGCGGATGGTCCCCACAGTCCAGGCTCGGGGCGGACGGGCCCCCCTTTCCCGCTCGGGTCGGGCGTGCCCCACAGTCCAGGCTCGGGGCGCGCGTGCCCCACAGTCCGGACACGGGGCTAGTCCCGGGACTGGTGGCCCCACAGTCCAGACCTGGGGCTAGACCCGGGGCAGGCGGCCCCAAAGTCCGGACTCGGGGCGGATGGGCCCCACAGTCTGGAGTTGGGGCGGGCGAGCCCCAAAGTCAGGACACGGGGCGGGCGGGCTCCACAGTCAGGACACTGGGCGGGCAGGCCCAACAGTCTGTATACGGGGTGGGCGGGCCTCACAGTCAGGACACGGGGCGGGCGGGCCCATAGTTAGGGCAAGGGGCGGACGGGCCCCACAGTCCTGACACGGGGTGGACGGGCCCCACAGTACGGACACGAGGCGGCCACAGTCCGGACATAGGGCAGGCGGTCCCCACAGTCCAGGCTCGGGGCTAGACCCGGGGGCAACCGGCCCCACAGTCCAGGCTCGGAGCGGACGGGCCCCACAGTCAGGACACAGTGTGGGCGGGCCTATAGTTAGGACATGGGGCGGGCCCCACAGTCCGGGGACTGGGCTTGTCCCGGGGCAGGCGGCCCCACAGTCCGGACACGGGGCGGACGGGCCCCACAGTCCTGACACGGGGTGGGCATGCCCCACAGTCCAGACCTGGGGCTAGACCTGGGGCAGGCGGCCCCACAGTCCAGCCACGGGGCGGCCACAGTACGGACATAGGGCCGGCGGGCCCCACAGTCTAGGCTCGGGGCTAGATCCGGGGGCAGCCGGCCCCACAGTCCAGACCCTGGGCGGACGGGGGGCCCCACAGTCCAGGCTCGGGCGGACAGGCCCCACAGTCCACGCTCGGGCCCCACAGTCCAATCTCGGGGTGGACGGGCCCCACAGTCCAGGCTCGGGGCGGATGGTCCCCACAGTCCAGGCTCGGGGCGGACGGGCCCCCCTTTCCCGCTCGGGTCGGGCGTGCCCCACAGTCCAGACACGGGGCTAGTCCCGGGACTGGTGGCCCCACAGTCCAGACCTGGGGCTAGACCCGGGGCAGGCGGCCCCAAAGTCCGGACTCGGGGCGGATGGGCCCCACAGTCTGGAGTTGGGGCGGGCGAGCCCCAAAGTCAGGACACGGGGCGGGCGGGCTCCACAGTCAGGACACTGGGCGGGCAGGCCCAACAGTCTGTATACGGGGTGGGCGGGCCTCACAGTCAGGACACGGGGCGGGCGGGCCCATAGTTAGGGCAAGGGGCGGACGGGCCCCACAGTCCTGACACGGGGTGGGCATGCCCCACAATCCAGACCTGGGGCTAGACCCGGGGCAGGCAACCTCACAGTCCGGACATGGGGCGGCCACAGTACGGACAGAGGGCGGACGGGCCCCACTGTCCAGGCTCGGGGCGGATGGGCCCCACCGTCCAGGCTCGGGGCGGACGGGCCCCACAGTCCACGTTCTTGCCCCACAATCCACGCTCGGGGCGGATGGGCCCCACAGTTCACGCTCGGGCCCCACAGTCCAGGCTCGGGGCAGACGGGCCCCAAACTCCAGGCTCGGGGCGGACGAGCCCCACAGTCCAGGCTTGGGGTGGACGGGCCCCACAGTCCAGGCTTGGGGTGGACGGGCCCCACAGTCCAGGCTTGGGGTGGACGGGCCCCACAGTCAAGGCTTGGGGTGGACGGGCCCCACAGTCAAGGCTCGGAGCGGACGGGCCCCACAGTCCAGACACGGGGATAGTACCGGGGCAGGCGGCCCCACAGTCCAGACCTGGGGTTAGACCCAGGGCAGGCGGCCCCAAAGTCCAGACACAGGGCGGACGGGCCCCACAGTCCAGACCCAGGGCGGGCGGCCCAACAGTCCAGACCCAGGGCGGGCGGCCCAACAGTCCAGACCCGAGTCGGGCGGCCCAACAGTCCAGACATGGGGCCAGACCCGAGGAGGGTGGCCAATTGGTGCAACATGTGCAGTTCCACAGGGACCCAAGATGTAAAGGGGCCACCACCACCTCCTAATCAGGTGAATTGTGCATTATGATGAGCTATGCCAATATACTGATAGAGGGGAACTGTCCAGACCCGAGGCGGGCGGCCCAACTGTCCAGACCCGAAGTAGGAGGTCCAACAGTCCAGACTCAAGGCGGGAAGTCCCACAGTCCAGACACGAAGCCAGGCCCGAGGTGGGCGGCCCAACAGTCCAGACACGGGGCCATGCCCGAGGCGGCCCGCCCAATAGTTCAGACACGGGGCTAGATATACTGTTCTGATAGAGGGGCCCTCTTCTGGCTGTGTCCGCCCCTGACGTACAGATATACAGCAATATGCAGCAGGAGAGACAAGATCCAGGGAGATATCCGATCGCCAGAACTGGGGTCAGGAAGGAATTTTTTTCCCCCCTAGGGGGTTTTCTTCGCCTTCTTCTGGATCTTTGGTTCCAGTGGCTCTCATCAGGTCTGCACTATCCGCAGCAAGTTCTGTAGTCTCTATTGGGCCTGACCTGAGAGTCATTGTGAACTTTAATTTATTAAAGGGCCAGTAATATTTTTATTACAATGTGGCTTATTGCTATTCCAATAAAAAAATTAATAATATATTGTGTTGCGTGTTTTATTTGTGTGGACTTCACCCTACAGAAACAATGATGAGAGTGAACGCTGACGCTCAATATTCCAGAACTAGAACCAGACTTGGCTCATCCGGTATATAATAAAGTGTCTGTCTCATCTGCTGTATACATGATGGCAGCTGCTGCAGGACCAGGGAGTATAGAGGGTGCTACATACAGGAGCATCTCACAAAATTAGAATATCATCAAAAAGTTAATTTCAGTTCTTCAATATAAAAAGTCAAAGTCATATATTATATAGAGTCATTACAAACAGAGTGATCTATTTCATGTGTTTATTTCTGTTAATGTTGATGGTTATGGCTTACAGCCAATGAAAACACAACAGTCATTATCTCAGTAAACTTAAATAATTAACAAAAAACACCTGCAAAGGCTTCCTAAGCATTTAAAAAGTCCCTTAGTCTGTTTCAGTAGGCTCCGCAATCATGGGGAAGACTGTTGACTTGACAGATGTCCAGAAGGCCGTCATTGACACACTCCACAAGGTCCCAGAGTTCCAATTTTAATTTGTTTCATTTCATTTGTTTAGCTGCTGGAGGTCTAGTGTGAAGTTTCCACCATCAGTGATGGTTTGGGGAGCCATGTCATCTTCTGGTGTAGGTCCACTGTGTTTTATCAAGACCAAAGTCAGCGCAGCCGCCTACCAGGAAATTTTAGAGCACTTCATGCTTCCCTCTGCAGACAAACTTTTGGAGATGGAAATGTCATTCTCCAGCAGGACTTGGCCCCTGTCCACACGGCCAAAAGTACCAATACCTGGTTTACACACAACAGTATCACTGTGCTTGATTGGCAGCAAACTCGCCTGACCTTAACCCCATAGAGAATCTATTATAGAGAATCTATGGGGTATTGTCAAGAGGAAGATGAGAGACACCAGACCCAACAATGCAGACGAGCTGAAGGCTTCTATCAAAGCCACCTGGGCTTCCATAACACCTCAGCTGTGCCACAGGCTGATCGCCTCCATGCCACACCGCATTGATGCAGTAATTGATGCAAAAGGAGCCCCGACCAGGTATTGAGTGCATTTACTGAATATACATTTCAATAGGCCAATATTTCGGATTTTAAAATAATTTTTCAAGCTGTTATAAAGTATTCTAATTTACTGAGATAATAACTTTTGTGTTTTCATAGGCTGTAAGCCATAATCAACATTAACAAGAATAAACACTTGAAATAGATCCCTCTGTGTGTAATGACTCTATATAATAGATCCCTCTGTGTGTAATGACTCTATATAATATAGGATCTTCACTTTTTGTATTGAAGAACTGAAATAAAGTAACTTTTTGATAATATTCTAGTTCTGTGAGATGCACCTGTACATAGAGCAGGTCACATATAACTCCAGCCCAAGTGACATCACCAGTGTTTTGGGGGTCGGTCTCTGTGATGGGGGCACTTATATTGTATTGGTCCTATAAAACACACTACCTGAAAGACTGATGACCAGATCACAGCAAAGCAGAATGCAGGAAACCCAGGAAAATGGCTAAATAGTTGTCACAGGGTGCAATAAGTAGCCATGGGCCCCAAGACAAAACTAGGGCCTCACTCAGAAATGAACACAATAGCCCATTTACCAAGGCTGGCTATAGGTAGTAAAGCAGATACTTGGAGGGATTTGTGCCCAATTTTCCACCTATTTATTAGAACGAAGAAAATAGTGTTACAGGGTCAGGATAGGGTTAAAAATCTTGTGAGTTTATTTGTAGCAAAAAATATATAAAAACATCACCATAGGTCACGATCCTAACCAGAATAATGTTTAACCGCAAATGCGTTTCCGACTTGCATCTTTAGTTATTGCAATAGGATAGGACAGATACACAATTCCAGTTAAAGGGAATCTGTCAGAAGGTTTTGCTACGTAATCCGAGATCAGCATGATGTAGGGGCAGAGAGCCTGATTCCAGCGATGTATCACTTACTAGACTGCTTGGTGCAGTTTTGATAGAATCCTTGCTTTCTCTGTTGTAAATGAAGCAGTGCTCAGAATGTTAAGCCCTGTGTAACCCCGCCCACGCTGGCAGATTCCTGTGTACAAACTGCAAATCAGTGGTGAGGGCGGCGTTACACAGATGAGCCTGACTGGCCTGTACCTGAGACCTAGTCAGGCAGTGATCATCTCCTGTTGATAAAACATGGATTGTATTGAAACTACAACACACAGCCTAATAAGTGACACATCCCTGGAATCAGGATATCTTGCTCTACATCATGCTGCTCTCAGATTAAGTAGCAAAAATCTGCTGACAGATTCCCTTTAATAAAGTACATGTCCTGTTTTGTATCTCCCAGAGCAATGTCATCAGTGTCGCTCACCACCAATGCAGATGTGAGTGGTGCCGGACAACCTCTTTATGTCAAATAATTCCCTGCAGAGCTGGCATCCATCTGAGGAGATGTACACAGATCTGCCTGACAGGTGGGTGGAGATGAATTGGTTGATATATCCCACTCTTAGTCCACTTGGCTAAAAAGATGATTTGCATCCAGGGAAGAGGGACAGAGGGGCAGCAACACAAGAAAAGCAACGCCGTATTCAGAACAGGGGCATTTACACCAGGTAAAAAATTACATCGTTATGGAAAGTGACAGGTTCTCTTTAAAGGGATTTCAGAAGACTGAGAACACCTACAACACCTGAAATGGACGACCCACATCTCTGGTTTACTCTATTATGACCGGCTATTAATGGAAAAAGTATGGAAATGGGACCAGTCGTGTGCAGGGTCCTCACATACAAAGGTTGAAAAAAAAAGATGATGGGGCTGGTATCTACTATAGACAAGTTGTGGGGCCGCACATCAACTAGTCCATAAACCTCCTGCAATCAGCAGCAAACCAAAGACAAGTGCGAAGCATCATGCTCCGTGTGCATTACCTAATTCCCTATTAGTTATTAATTTGTGGGGATCATTTGGGACATTAATTTGACTGCTGGTTCTATTAGCTCAATAGGTCCACAGGAATCCTTGATTAGTTTAGGAAAGGGCATCCACTATGGTTACTGGACACATGAAGTCCCCCACAACCACGATACCCATACACAATAGATACAAGGTAGAAAGTCTTGCCCTGTTGAACACTACACCTGACTTGAGGCCACCACATCTTGGTTGTCCAATGTTCTTGCTTCTCTAGGGCTCTTCTCAGATATTCATTATACCAGCTCCCCAGAATACCAAAGCTAGGGTGGGTGACCGCAAGCCCTGGTGGTGGTCATAACTGCGGCCACCCAGGGGCAATACTCCATAACAACAATCCCCTGAGGTGGTGTAGGATGTAAGGACCTATTCACACTACATTCAGCGCTGCATTCAGGTCTTTACACAAGGCTTACAACTGAATCCCTGAAATTCAGGATTGTGCTGTCTGAAATGAGACATCTGAAAGCAGAGCAAATGGAGCCTAAAGATTCATACTTTAGGCTCGGTTTGCCTTTGTTCAAATCAATGGAAAAAAATCCCCATCTCTACATGTCTGACAGCCATTCTATTCCAGCGTCAGTTGAATTCCAACCACAGTCCACCTCATTCTACTTAATGTGCTTCTGATTAGGTGATCACCTGAACCAAATCTTATGTAACGAGGGAAAGGATAAAAAACACTGCTGTGGTCTTCACAATCCTCTTGTAATAGGACAAGCTGGATGGCAAAACAAGTGCTAGGAAGAGCCCAAAAGTAATTTGAATGAAAAACTAACTTTTAACCATGCCAAAGGAGTTGAAAAGAAGTCTTGAGTGAGGAAAAGAAGGGCTCAATTCTGGCTTCTCTAGCAGAGGGATACAGTGAGCGTCATGTTGCCTCCATCCTTAAAATTTCAAAGACGGCAGTCCATTACAACAAGGTCAAGCAGCAGACATTGGGGACAACAAAGCTACAGACCGGCAGAGGGCGAAAGCGACTCTCCACTGACCGGGATGACCGTCATCTTATTCCAATGTCACTCAGCAACCGCAGGATGACATCAAGTGACCTACAGAAGGAATGGCAAATGGCAGCTGAGGTGAAGTGCACGGCAAGAACAGTTCATAACTGGCTCCTAGAGACCTCAAGTCATGTAAAGCTAGAAAAAAGCCTTTCATCAATGAGAAGCAAAGGAGAGCCAGGCTGAAGTTTGCCAAAGACCATAAGGATTGGACCATAGAGGACTGGAGTAAGGTAATCTTCTCTGATGAGTCTAATTTTCAGCTTTGCCCAACACCTGGTCGTCTAATGGTTAGACGGAGACCTGGAGAGGCATACAAGTCACAGTGTCTTGCACCACTGTGAAATTTGGGGAGGATCGGTGATGATCTGGGGATGCTTCAGTAAGGCTGGAATTGGGCAGGTTAATCTTTGCGAAGGACGTATGAATCAAGCCGCATACAAGGTTATTCTTGAAAAACCACTTGCTTCCTTCTGCTCAGGCAATGTTCCCCAACTCTGAGGACTGGTTTTTCCAGCAGGACAATGCCCCATGCCACACAGCTAGGTCAATCAATGTGTGGATGAAGGAGCTCCACATCAAGACCCTGTCATGGTCAGCCCAATCTCCAGACCTGAACCCCATTGAAAACCTCTGGAATGTAATCAAGAGGAAGATGGATGGTCACAAGCCATCAAACAAAGAAGAACTGCTTACATTTTTGTGCCAGGAGTGGCGTAAGGTCACCCAAAAGCAGCGTGAAAGACTGGTGGAAAGCAGCCAAGACGCATGAAAGCTGGGATTAAAAATCATGATTATTCCACCAAATATTGATTTCTGAACTCTTCCTGAGTTAAAACATGAGTATTGTTGTTTCTAAATGAATAAGAACTTGTTTTCTTTGCAGTATTTGAGGTCTGACAGCACTGGTTCTCTGGTTCTCTGTTTCTTTTTTATTATTTTGACGATTTCTCATTTGCTGCAAATAAATACAAAATGTTTAGCTTTGAATTTCGGAGACAAGTTGTCAGTAGCTTATAGAATAAAACAACAATGTACATTTTACTCAAAAATAGACCTAGAAAGAGAAAAATCAGAGAAAATGAAAATGAGCTGTGTATATATAGATATATATAGATATATACACACACACATTATATACATACACACATTATATTATATACACACACACATATATATGTGGCGCCCCTGAGGGTTCGGTCACCACAGAGGTACTGCATCTCACCCAGAGCTGTGTATATATAGATATATATATAGATATATACACACACACATTATATACATACACACATTATATTATATACACACACACATATATATGTGGCGCCCCTGAGGGTTCGGTCACCACAGAGGTACTGCATCTCACCCAGAGCTGTGGTATCTCACTCTCAGGTAAGGAAGGAGTACAGCTCAGGACCCCAACACCTGCATTCATTACACCACACTTCAGAGGGTGAGGCGAGATTGCTCCTACGGGAGAGCACAGTCCCTGGTCCCTGGCTGGAGTGGGGGGAACCTAGTAAAGGGGTGTGGGTGGAGGACGTAGTTAAGGGGAGCACATAGAAGGAAGATATAAAAAGAGAAACCATCTTAGAAAGACAGATTAGTCTGAGGAGGAAAGTGCCAGGAGCAGAGGCTCTGTAGGAGCTCTTTTCCAGAGGCGGGCCTAGCCAGTGAGGCCCAAGGCTGAGAGGAAGAAGAGAAGGAGAGGAGAGGGAGCAGGAAGGCTCCAGGAACCAGAAGAAAGGATCCCAGGGGTACAGGCAGTGCGAGAGGCCACCCGTACGCCCGAATCTGCCGGGAGGTGGAGGGGTCAGGCTGCATACAGGGAACTGGTCCCTCAACTAGTAGAAGATTGCACGTCTTAGCTAGAAACCGGAGGCTGCAGTATTTCATGTCCAGTAGCCAACATTCCATACCAGTCTCACCAGGAAGGTAGCTATATAGGACCCAGGGGACGGAACAGACGTCGCCCGCCAAGGCCCGCAGGTACTGGACTGGGACACTTGGTATGAGGTTCAGGGAGACAGCCAGAGAGAGGACACAGAAGGGGGTCCTGCTATGTACTCCGGAGTTACCTGGGGGTGGACTGAACCCCTCACTGAGTAAATGCAGCACGGCACGGGAAGTTACCTTGACGTCTGTAACTTGGACTGCAATAACCGTGAGTAAAGATCCAGAGCACTGCACCACCTTGTCTGTGTTTCTTGCAGCGCCATCACTCCCTGCACTACAACGCCCAGCGCAACCTACAACAACATCTACACTGCCCTGGAGCTATCTCTTCCTGTGGAGAGCCACACCATCCCTGCTGCAGTAACATCAGCTTCAGAGGACGGCTCCACAGCAGCCGCTCCCTTTAGCCGCATTCCACAGGTGGCGTCACAAACTTTAACATAAACTATAAAAATCCCCTGTAAATATATCCCCTTTTATTGACCGCCCTGGATCACGAACCGGGTCACCGCCACTGTGACATCCCCCAGCATCTACCGGCCCGGCACCGGGTACCCCACGGCCCAGCGGGCGCGTCATATATATCGGCAGAACATCCCTCTCAAAGTCTGCACCGCTCTCGCTCACTAACTCAAGCAACCTGCACCGCCTCGCACCCCGCTAGCTCACGCACACAGCACCCCCTTGCATCCCTCTATCCCACACACCCTGCACATCCATGCACACTTATCAACTGTGCGAAGTTCACTGGTAAAATACTGGAGGGGAAATATGTGTCAATCAGGATGTTACCATCAGTGATATGAACCCGGAAAAATGCTCCAGCATACTAAGTGCTGAGAGGGGTTAATCGACCATGCTAAGGGCTGGGTTTAGTGAACAGCTAAAGAGTGGGTTGTTCACCATATCTCCACCCCAGGGTATGGGCCAGAAGGTAAATATGAAGCTTTTGGACTCATTCAGTGTTTGGTGTGTCTGGAGATGAGAGCACCAGAGCTGTGCTCATGTTAAAAAGAACTGAACCTATTTTTGTTTTCCATTGAGCCAGAAGGGCCGTGTTTGTTTTCCTAATTTTGGACTGGTTTATGCAGTACAATTTTAATAAATCAGTTGAAAACTTAAACAGAAAATGTTCCTGTATCTACCTCTAAGAAGCTGAGTGAGTCGACCTACTATACCACACACCCTGCACCCCTTTATCCCACACCCCTTACTACTCAGATGTGTTTTCTTCCATTTGGACAAGAAGCTGATTAGTGCGCCCCAGCAACCTGCCACCCTAGGCACCCGCCCTCCAGTGCCTAGCGGCTAATACTGCCCTGCTCAGGAATAAAAACAAACTCAAATCTGTCTTGGACAAAACAAGATAGACTGCCAGAACAGTGAGGTGTCAGGTTACACCTGCATTTATACTGCAAGGAGAGGGAAGGGAGAGGAGGGGGCAGAGACAAAAAGACACAGGCGGATGGAGCCACAGCTTATAGGTAATGTATTTCTCTTTGATGGATTTACAGCCGCAGCACAGTAATGCTGTATAATGTCCACATTGCTTCTGTTGCTACTGTCTTTGTGCTTAGAGCAAGAGCAGCAAGAATCCATCATGTCCGTGTACGGTATAGACATCATAGTAGCTAATCTCCACCCACTAGCTCAGAGACGACTGAAAATCAGAGATAGAGCCTGCAGAGGGGAAACTGATGAAAACACACGATTCAAGTCATATAATAACCAGAAATTGTGACAGCCTGTTCTGACTAGTCACCTGAAAGGACAGGTACCCTTTAAAAGGAATCTGTCAGAAGGATTACACGCCTCAAACTATTTATATGCACATGTAACTCTTGCAAATACAAGTACCGTCATTCCTTTTGCTAGAGTCTATTCCTCCGTTACAGAGAAAGCTTCATTTGAATGGATAAGCAAACGAGGCTGAAGTACTTTGGGTGTGTGGAAGCACTTCCAATGCCTCTGCTCTTCCCAGCTGTATTTCCCACCTATTGATGCCTTTTGCTTAACTGTCTCCTCCTTTTGGATTCTGGTCGATCAGATGCCCCTGCAGAGCAGACCCTGGTACATGTGAGTAATTGGTAAAGAGATTATGTGGCGCCCCTGAGGGTTCAGTCGCCACAGAGGTACCTCACCCAGAGGTGTGGTATCCCCTTCTCTCAGGTAAGGAGGGAGTGCTGCCCGGAACCCCAAAACCTGCATCCAACACTACACTACTCCAGGCCGGCTGGAAGGGCAAGATGCAATGTGTTTTCCTGCTGAGCCCTGTCCCTGGCTGGAGTGGGGGGAACCTAAAGGTAGGGGAAACCAGTAGTGGGTGTGGGTGGAGGAAGTAGTTAGAGTGAGCACTTTGACAGTAGGTATATAAAGGGAAGCCATCTTAGGGTGGCAGTGGAGTAAGAGGAGTGAGTGAGTGAGGACAGTCTGGGAGCAGAGGCTCTTTAGGAGCTCTGCTCCACAAGTAGGGCCCAGTCCTAGAGGCCCAGGTGGGGAGCAGGGGAGAAGGCTCCGTTCTAAGGAAGGGATCCCAGGGGGTACGGCGAGTGCAGGACGGCACCCGTACGCCCCGAATCTGCCAGAAGACAGAGGGATCGTAGGCCGCAAGAAGAGGACCGGTCCCTGGTCCAGCCGTGTTACTCTAAGTCTCGGCTGGGAAAACCGGAGGCTTCTGGCTTATATAGTCAGTTGCCGAAGCCTCATTCTAATCCCCGTGAGGGTCAAGCAGGTCCGGGAACTCCGACGAGACAGGAGGGACTTCAGAGCACCCGAGCGGGATTGAGAGTGGGAAGCGCAGGGCAGGAGGGAGAAAGACCCAGCGTGAAGATGGTCTAGCTAGGAACACAAGAAAGTGGGGTTCTGTCAGGTACTACTAATCTGCCTGAGGAAGTGCTGAACCCCTGCCTGGTGAATGCAGCGCGACGTGGGAGGCTGACACCTGTACAGTGCACGAGTGGAACTGTCATAAGAACTGTGAGTAAAGACTCGGATGACAGCACCGCACTGCCTCCATCCATTCCTTTCATCTGCGCCATCTTTCCCTCCCTGCACTACAACGCCCAGCGCAACTTACACTACCTACACTGCCCTGGAGCTAGCTCTACCTGTGGAGAGCCACACCATCCCTGCTGCCGTAACACCAGCTCCAGAGGCCTGCTCCGCAGCGGCGGCACCCTTTTGCCGCGTTCCACGAACTTTCCAAATCCCCTATATATTTCCCCTTTTTGCTGACCGCCCTGGGTCACAGACACATCCAAGTATTTAATATCTATTGGAAATAAAGAGGTTTCCCCTTATTGATATCAGATAAAACAAATGACCAACCACAATCCACTCTACCAAGACCAATATTACCAGATAGAAGGCAGAAATACCACCACACCGTGACCAGATCACATATTACCACCACATAGTGCCCAAATAATGCCACATGCAAGGCACAAATACCGCCACACCATGACCAAAGCACATAATACCACCACATAGTGATCAAATGCTACCAGATACAAGGTATAAATACTGACACACCATGAGACCACATATTACCACCACATAATGACCGAATAATACCACATACAAGGGACAAATATCGTCATGTCATGACCAAAGCACATAATGCCACCACATACTGACAAATAATACTAACATAATAAAAATGTAAAAAAGCTCTGTATATTGGGTCAGTGTACAGGTTATACAGTGATCACCAGTGACATTATACACAGGAGCTCTGTATATAGTGTACAGGTTATACAGTCATCACCAGTGACATTATAGTCAGGAGCTCTGTATATAGTGTCAGTGTACAGGTAATGCAGTGATCACCATTGATATTATACACAGAAGCTCTGTATATAGTGTCAGTGTACAGGTAATGCAATGATCACCATTGCTATTATACACAGGAGCTCTGTATATAGTGTCAGTGTGCGTGTATAGGTAATACACATACTCACAAGTTCTTTATCTGCCGCAGACCGATATATCACATCTTCTATACAGGACTTATCTCTGCAGAAAATAACATAGTTAGCTATAACTGATCACTTCCAGAGCCCAATCCACACTTTTCCCAAGATTTCTACACTGCATGAAATGACAAAAAAGGAAACATAGAACTGCACTACACAGTAACAGTGCTCCAGTGTCATTCTGTGCCTGCTCATCTGTCAGCAGACATATTTGGCTGATGGCAAAGATGTAGCAGAGCTGAAGACAGAAGACCTATGGATTCCGTTGGGAGTGAGGATTTTTCTTTATTAAAGATGGAGTCCCTAAATGTGTTTAATTTTTAATAATAAAAAAAAAAAATTCTGTCTTTTTTTTTTCTGTTTACTAGAAATTGATGGTGGCTATGACTAATTTGGCGTGAAACCATGAATCTCTGGCTTAGAACCAGCTGATAATACAAAGCTGGCCTGGTACTAACCCTATTATTACCCAGGGTGCCACTCACCACCAGGGCAGCTGGAAGAGCCGGGTAAAGCACCTGGAAATGGTGCCATGATGAATGCGCCATTTTCAGAGGTGGCTGTGGGCTGCGATTTTCAGCGTGGGGGGCCAAGAACGCTTGCTCCTTACCAAGCTGTGAATCCCAGCCCCCAGCTGTCTTGTTTTATCTGGCTGGCGATCAACATATGGCGGGAAAAAAAAAAAGTTAAGTTTAAAACAAATATTCGGCTTCTCTGTCTTTTGGTCGCCAGCCAAGGTAAAGCCAGGCAGCTGGGGGTGGCAGTACGTAGCTGTCTGCTTTATCTGCCTGGTTTTACCTTGGCTGGCGATCAAAAGTCAGGAAAGCCCAATGTTTTTTTTTAAGTATTTAAAAAAATAATTAAAAAAAAAATGCGTGGGCTCCCGCCATATTTTGATCGGGGAGGCTGGGGGCTGGGATTCTCAGCATGGTAAGGCCCAAGCATACTGGGCCCCCCACGCTGAAAACGACAGCCCGCAGCCACCCCTGGAATTGGCACATTCATTGTAGCGCCATTTCCAGGCACTTTATCCGGCTCTTCCAATGGTCCTGGTGGGGGGTGGCACGCTGGGTAATAATGGGGTTAGTACCAGCTTTGTATTATCAGCTGGCACTAAGCCTGAAATTCATGGCGTCACGCCAAACTAGACATGGCCACCATGAATTTCTAGTAAACAGAAAAAAAGAAAAACACAACACAGAATTTTTTTTTTAATAAAAATAAAACACAAAACACATGTAGGGACTCCATCTTTAATAAAAAACAAAATCCTCGCTCTGACGTAATCTACGGATCTTCTGTCTCCAGCTCTGCTACATCTTTGCCATCAGACAAATACCCCTGCTGACAGAGATGAGCAGGCACAGAATAACACTAGAACACAGTTGTCAGAGAAGTGCTCAGCTGGCCTCCAGCCGCCGACCATGTTTTCCTGTACGTTGCAAATAATGCATACTTTCAAACGCATGCCTATTTTTGCAATGCAAGTCTACGGTACATTGCGTCTGCGCTGATTTACAATGGATGCGTTGTAACGCACAGCATAAACGCAATGTTAACCCAGCCTAACAGCAGCGAGAAGGGGAGACGGAGCCCTGGAGACCGCCTAGTCAGTCTACTGGTGGTACTATCATGCCCATTGCCCAGTATGTACTGCCAGCCTCTGTGGTACTAGCATTCAAGCTCACATGGCATGTCCTGCCAGCCAGCCACTGGTGTTAGTACTAGCATGATAGTACCACACCACCAGTGGCTGGGCAATGGGCATGCATGATGGTACCACCAGTGGCTGGCAGGACATGCTGGGCATGATTCATGCCTTGTATGTCTTGCCAGCCTCTGTGGTACTATCATGCCCAACCGGCATATCCTGCCAGCCAGCCACTGGTGGTAGTAGTACTAGCATGATAGTACCACAAAGAGCCGGCTCCAGGTTTTTCTGGGCCTCGGGCGAAAGAGTCTCAGTGGGCCCCTTTTAACACATACCACGATTCATGATGCCCATTGCCCAGTAGTATTTACTGCCAGCCTCGGCCAGGGGTCCTCCCAGTCACCTCTCCCCCCTATCCCTTCCTCCCCTCCCGGCCCCTGCTTTTCATACTCACGCGTGGAGATGAGCTGCAGGCCTGCAGCCGCTGCCTGGAGCGATGCCGTGTCCGTACTCCACAGCGCGCACAGGAAGCAGTCCCAGGGCGATAACGTCATCACCCTGAGACTGACCTCCTGCGCACGCACTGGCAGTGTCGCGCTGCACAGAGGAGGCAGAGGGGCACTGCGGCAGCAGGCAGAGCAGGGAGACCGTTCTGCCTGCTTTGCTGCTGCAGAGGGCCCATCACTAATCATATCGGCAGTGCTGCGAACCGGGGGGGCCCTCTGTTCTCTGTACAGGGCCCAGGGGGTGTAGAGGGGCGGGGCTTGGGGGAGTGGCCATCGCGGCCCACCGGGGGTTTTCCCGATCCTCCGGTGGGCCAGTCCCCCCTGCAGAGGGGCATATGTATATATGCAGGTCGGCCACATCACAGTGGTGCAGAAACATCCACACTGCACCCTGTATACTTGTGTACTGCTGTCTGCTGAAGTGGTAGGAGCCGCCTGAATGCATCTTCTTCCTGCCGGAGAGGAGCTTGTGGGCCTGTGCGGTGAGGAGGTGGACGCTGCTTACCTCCTGATAAGTATATGGCACTCCATATATCTCTGCACATAGTATACCACTCTAGTATATAGCAGAAAGGAAACATCGACCAAAAGAGTCCAGGCATGTGGGTGATGCAAAGAATTATTTTATTGATAACCAGGTGGAAGAGGAGGAAATGCAAAAAAGGGGGGAAAATTAAAAACTATACGCAAAGGGGACGTCGAGACAGGAATTACAATTAAAACCAGTGGGAATGGATCATGATTAGAACAGCAAATGGGTAATACAGAGAATAAAGCCACAAATTAATCCAGTATATAAAAATATATATACATATCATTAGTTAGATATATCTGTACATATGATTGTTTAATTATCATAAACTTTACATAAAGTGCAAGGCCTCCAAAGTATAAATATACATAAATTATATATCTCATATGTGAACAAATACAGGTGTTTCTCACTAAATTAGAATATAATCAAACAGTTATTGTTTATTTCTGTTAATGCTGATGATTATGGCTATACGAGTTTCACTTTTTTGTATTGAAGAACTGAAATAAATTAACTTTTTGATGATATTCTATTTTAGTGAGATGCACCTGTATATGTATATATACAAGGGCTGGTCCCTTATTATTTGGAGGTCGGTGTGAATCCTGTAGAGAGTAGTGCACTGACTTGGGCATATGTGCTGTTGACAGATATGTATTTGTATCCACTTTAAGCATTTTTAAAAAAGGTGACCACATGTGCATTGTACTCACGCTATAGCAGATGCAGATCCCACTCCTGAATGGCGTCCACCCGACGTATGTTTCGGCTTCTTGTCTTCGTCAGGGGGTGGCATCATTCGGAAAGAGCTAAGAGTTAAACGGCCAACTATAGCCAATCAGGATGGAGGTATGTCTCCACCAACCAATGGGTGCTGAGGAGGCGTGGCGCGATACACAACGCGCACCAACGCTACGAGGAAACTACGGCGACATGTGACCTGTGATGCTGCGAGCTCGTGATGAAGACACATGATCGGGGTCACGGGGCACATATAGATACAGTCGGGGAGGATGATGTGGAGACGTTCATGCGTATCGCCTCTTCAGCAGACATCTAATCTACTGATTGAGTGTGGATATATCGGATAAAGTGGAAAATCTTCTTAATTTATAATGATGGATAACGAGTATAGGTTACATATTACAGCAATACACAGGAATAGGGGGTAGTGAGTGTTACATGTATATAAGAATATAAAGAATATCATAAATTATTATGTGTGATCAGGTGATAAATAAATATTAAATATATACTGTATATTATACGGATATTAGTCCCCATATACAATACAAAGAATAATGAATTAGACTAAAAATAACCATTATAATAGTTGGAGAAAAAGGGGGAATAAATACTAAGTCATTATTAAAGGGGTTTTCCCAGAAACAAAAGTTCATTTGAATCATTGTCTGTGTCTGACCCTGTACGGAACATACCACAGCTCCTGGGCAGGGGGGGAGCAAAAGACAATACAGACATTACAGCCGGGGATCGAAGAGAACTCATTTTCTGAGGTAAAACATTTCACTGCCTGATTTAAACTATATTTTTCCTCACAAAATGAATCCTCTGTTATTCCCTGCTGTAATGCCTGTATACTCCTTTGCTTCCTCCCCTGCTCAGGAGACGTGATATGATCAGACCATGTTCTGTACACCATCAGACACAGCCATTCATTAAAATTACTTTTGGTTGTGTGAAAACCCCTTTAATACATATATCTTATATCTCCAAATGCGACATGGTGTCCGCTAACAAATTGGAACCATGTCGCGTTTGGAGAGCCCCTGTGTGTCTAAACATGAAAAAGTATTTTTTTTTCCACTTTTTCATTTTTACGACTCAATTTGTGAAGCACCTGGGGGTTCCAAGTGCTCACTATCCATCTAGATAGGTGCCTTGGGGGGTCTAGTTTCCAAAATGGGGTCACTTGTGGGGGAGCTCCAATGTTTAGGCACACAGGGGCCCTCCAAACGCAACATGGTGTCCGCTAACAATTTGAGCCGATTTTCCATTCAATTTGTTAGCGGACACCATGTCGCGTTTGGAGAGCCGCTTTGTGCCTAAACAGTGAAAACCCCCCACAAGTGACCCCATTTTGGAAACTAGACCCCTCAAGGATTTTATCAAGGGGTATAGTGAACATTTTGAACCCAGAGGTACGACACAGAATTTGATAACATTAGGTCATCATATTGAATAAGTTGTCAGTCTTGAGCGCAATTGCTCGCTACTTGAGTCTGCATCGGGTACTCAGGTATGCACCATGTACTGCGTGTGCTCGAGTGACATGCTCGAGTCCCTGCCCCGCATGTTTCACGGTTATTAGACACCCCCAAAAAAACATGCGGGGATCGCTCGTGCATGGCAGGCAATCCCCGCAAAGTTTTTTTGGCCGCGAAGCATATGGGGCGGAGACTCGAGCATGTCACTCAAATACCCATGATACTCAATGCATACCAGAGCACCCGATGCAAACTCAAATAGCGAGCACTTGCGCTCAACACTAGTCGCCATATCGTCATCTTTTTTTCTTACTTTTGAAAAAAATCCCAACCCCATCACAACCCTAAACTCAACCCTAACCCCAACCCCAGCCCTAACCCTAGCACAACCCTAACCCTAGCACAACCCTAACCCGAGAGTTTATTTTTTACGCCGTCCCTTGTGCGGTATAAGTGATTAGATGACTTTATTCTTTGGGTCGGTGCTATTACAGCGATACCAGAATCATATGGGGTTTTTATGATGGACAGCTGTCACACACTAAAAGACGCATTTTTTGTAAAATCTAGTTTTTGCATCGCCATATTTTGAGAGCTATAATTTTTCCATATTTTGGCTGATAGAGTCATGTGATGGCTTGTTTTTTGGGGGACAAGTTGACGTTTTTATTGGTGCCATTTTTCAGGCACGTGCGATTTTTTGATCGCTTTCTATTCCGATTTTTGGGAGGCAGAATAAACAAAAACCACCAATTCAGGATTTTTTTTTTTTTATTCTGTTCCGCGTGTGGTAAAATTGATAAGGCAGCTTTATTCTTTGGGTCAGTACGTTTACAGCGGTACCACATTTATATAGTTTTTCTATGTTTTGGCGCTTTTACACAATAAAAGATATTTTATAGAAAAAAATATTTTTTTGCATCGCTTTATTCTGAGAGCTATAACTTTTTGATTTTTCGGATGATGGAGCTGTATGGCAGCTTGTTTTTTGCAGGACAAGATGACGTTTTCAGTGGTACCATTTTTATTTATATTCATCTTTTTGATTGCGTGTTATTCCATTTTTTGTTTGGCAGTATGAAGATAAAGCATTGTTTTTTGCTTCGTTTTTTATTTATTATTTTTACCGTGTTCACTGAAGGGGTTAACTAGTGGGACAGTTTTATAGGTCAGGTCATTCTGGACGCGGCGATACCAAATATGTGTACTTTTATTGTTTGTTTGCTTTTTTTTCATAATAATATTTATTGATGGGTACATTATATTTTTATTTTTGGTGGATTATTTTTTTTAAATATTTTTACAATTTTTTTTTTCACTTTCTGACAGTTTTTACACTTTTTTACTTTGTCCCACTGTGGGACTTTCACTTTTTTTATTCTGATCGCCTGCATAGCATAGGGATGGAGCACCATCCCTGTGCCATGCAGGCAGTCAGCGCTGCATAGTGAGATTGTTTGGTCGTGCACTGCGCATGACCAAACAATGTTCCTGCTGCATGGTGACCCGGATGTTGTCATGACATCGAGTCGTCATGGCAACACCCGGGAAGCCCCGGCAGACAGCGCTGGAGGCCGGAAGAGGAGGTGAGTATTGCGATCACCTCCTCTTGCCACCGCAATGCTGCGATCGACTTCGATCGCAGCATTGCGGGGGTTAATGTGCCGGGAGAGGTGCGGGACCGCTCCCTGCACATAGTACCAGGTGTCAGCTGTGACAATCAGCTGACACCCGGCGGCGATCGCGCCCGCCCAGCCTGTGTGCGCGCGTGATCGCCATGATGTACTAATACGGGTCAGGCTTTTAAAGCCCAGGGCACAGACGCGTATTAGTACGTCATGGGCTGTAAAGGGGTTAATGAATCAGAGCCAATATAGATTGCCAATCATGGGCCAATTCTTTGTGCCAGAGAGCCCCTGGCGACAATACATGCTGATGGCCTATCAGAGGCCAGCAGCTGACGTCGGCATGCATGTGAAGGCGAGCATGGCAGTGACGTCATACACTCCTGTCACCTGCCAAAGTCAGCTGCCGGCTTTACAAGAGGACGCTGCACGGCGGGAAAGCGAGGGGCAGGTATTTATTTATTTTAAATCAGTGGTCATGCTAGTGACTCGCCCCCAGGGCCGTGGGGTACTCGGCAGCCGGGCCTTATGGCTGCTTTCGGGGGAGAGATCACGGTGGCTGGCCCGTTGCCGTGACCCAGGGCGGTCAGTGCAAAAAGGGGATATTTATAGGGGATTTGTCGTGACGCCACCTGTGGTGTCTGGTGAGGATGACCAGCGCTACGACAGTCCTCTGAGGCAGATGATGGGGCTGCTTGAGATGGAATGGCTCCCCACAGGTGGAGCAGGCCTCAGGGCAGTGTAGAATAAATGGAGGTGCGCTGGGCATTGTAGTGCAGGGAGGGAAATGGCACCGGCGAAAGAAAGGAGCAGAGGCAGCTCAGTGCAGTCATCCAAGATTTACTCACAGTTCTTAGACAGTCCACAGGTGCACTGTACTGGTACAAGCCTCCCGCGTTGCGCCACGTTCACCGGGCAGGGGTTCCATCCTTCCTCAGGCAGTTCGGGTGAACCTGGCAGAACCCCACTTTCTTATGTACCTCTCTAGACCGACTTCACGCTGGGTCTTACTCCCTCCTGCCCTGCGCTTCCCACTGTGAATCCTGTTCGGGTGGCTGCGAGGTCCCCTCTGTCTGTCGGAGTTGCACAGACCTGCTTGACCTTACTTGGATTGAAGTGGGGGTTTGGCTCCTGGCTATAGAAGTCAGAAGCCTCTGGTTTTTCCAGCCGAGGCCTGTAGCTGCACGACTGGGCCAGGGGCCGGTCCCCTTCTTGCGGCCTAGATCCTCCTGACACTTTGCAGGTTCGTGGTGTACGGGTGCCGCCTGCAATCGCCGTACTCCCCTAGGATCCCTTCTACAGAACAGAGCTTACTCCCTGCTCCCCTCCTGGGCCTCAGTCCTGGGCCCTTGTAGTGGAGCAGAGCACCTACAGAGACTCTGCTCCCAGACTGTTCCTCTGAACCACACTCCTCAACTCCCTGCTCTTGTTAAGATGTCTACCTTTTTATATATCTACTGTATGAGTGCTCCCATAAACTACTTCCTCCACCCACACCCACTACTGGTTCCCCCTAACTTTGGGTTCCCCCCACCCCAGCCAGGGTCAGGGCTCAGCAGAAAACGACATTGCCTCTTGCCCCTCCTGCTGGCCTGGGGTAGTGTAGTGTTGGATGTAGGTGTTGAGGTTCCGTGCAGCACTCCCTCCTTACCTGAGAGAAGGGAGACACCACACCTCTGGGTGAGGTGCAGTACCTCTGTGGCTACCGAACCCTCAGGGGCGCCACACTACTACATGTATGACTATGGAGATGCATAATACTTTATGGATGACTATGGGGTTGCATTATAGTACATGGATGATTATGGGCTGTGCATTATAATTTATGGATGACTATAGGGTGCATTATGTTTTATGGATGACTATGGGGTGCATTATATTTTATGGATGACTATGGGGGTGCATTTTAGTACATGGATGACTATGGGCTGTGCATTATACGTTATGAATGACTATGGATTGTGCATTATAATTTATGGATGACTATGGGGTGCACTATACTACATGGATGACTATGGGCTGTACATTATACTTTATGGAGAACTAATGCCTGTGTATTATATTATATGAAGGATATGGGCTGTGTATTATGCTAATATGGATGACTATGGGCTGTGCAGTGTATAATATGGAGGACTATGGGATGCATTATACAATATAAAGGACTATGAGATGTCCATTATACTTCTTTTATGGAGCCCCGTGACTTTTACGTACGCCCCTTATGAGCATAGTTTATTTTCTTCTATACATTAAAGAACAGTAGCAGAATGGGAAAAATATACCAGGATGAGGGATATACTGTATATACCAGAATGGGCCCGGGATAAGGGACATATACCAGAATGGGAGATATAAATACCAGGATGGGGCCAGGATGAGGGACATATATACCAGAATGAGTGATATACGGTATATACCAGGATGGAGGACGCGCATATATATACATATATATATAATATAATATAATAATTTATTCAAGATGGAAAGGGGACCCGGTCCAGATCTTGCACTTGGGCCCATAAGACTCTAGTTACGCCACTACATGCAGCTATAACCAGTCAGTCAAATGGGTACATACAGTACTGTGCAATATTTTTAAACAGGTATGGAAAAATGCTGCAAAACAGCATCAAAGCATCAGGTACACTTGCATACAGTTTTGTGAAGGACCTCAACAAGGAGACTGTTCCCAATATCTTGGCTCACTAAAAAATAACCACAGATCTTCTGTGGATGTAGGCTTTGACAAAAATACTTTTGTCTCTCTATGTAATCCAAGATAGACTTGATGATTTCGAGATCAGTGTTCTGTTCGGGCCATATCATCACTTCCAGGTTCGTTGTTCTTTTTTATACTGATAGTACTTAGTCAAATTGGATTTATGTTTGGGGTCATTGTCCTACTTGTTAGGTATTGTGGTTCTGTGCTCCCACCTGGGAATGGATCAAGTCCAGTGCTACGCTACTCCAGTCGCAGGGGCCACCATTGTCCTGACTGCAGGCAAAGCTACTACGCATGCAGGAAAACCGTCTCAATCTTATGGAGCATCGCGCTCTGGAGTAGTAGGATTTGTGAGGATGCGGGACGCCGTATCTCCCACTGATATAATGCCCGGTTAACATGGGATGCTGTGTTCCCCTGGTTTCCAGGCAACACACGATACTGCTGTGTCTGGCACTAGGCAGTGGTGGGATTGGGTCCAAGCTGCTGTGCAAGTTAGCAGGGAGTGGTTGTCTTGGGATGATTGAGAGGTATTCAACACCTGATCATTAGGTGGGCTATTTAACCCTGTTCCCTGCTCAGTCCTTTGCTGTTTATTACAGTTTCAATGTGCTGTGGTGGTGAGGGGTGCTATCATTATTAGTTGTTATCTTTCCAGCGTTTTGTCTTAGGAGTCTTCTCTTTCCCTTTTAATTTTTCCTAGGTGTTCTTACAGAGGTACCCACCTGGTTCTTGACTAGGCACCAGCCATGTCACCAGACGCCAGCTGGCTGGCGACAGTGGGCCTGGGAAGGCTCTGCCAAAGTCCCCCTTCCATCACTGGGAGCTGAGTAAAAAGTGTTCCCGGTCCTAAAGAGCTCACCTAGCTGGGCAGCTTGCGCCAAGTGCGTCTGTCCCTGCGGATTTGCTGGTTTGGTGCCAGTCTTGCTGGGTCTTTCTGCGTTAGCGCATTACACTGCTGAATAATAAATTTAGAGCCAGTCAGATGCTTAACTGATGGTATTCCATGATGGATAATTATTAGTGTTGAGCGAGTATGTTCTGTTAACCCTTTCGGCGAGTATGCTTGGGCCGAGCACCGAGTAGTTACAGCTGCTCGGTGTTATGTTTGAATCACTCCCGTGTGCATGATTTGCGACTGTTTGACAGCTTTAGTACATGTAAGGAATGTCTATTTATTACACATTCCTCACATGTATTAAAGTTGTCATACTCGCCAAAAGTGTTAACAGGACATACTCGCTCAACACTAATAATTATCTGCTATATTTCTCTGCATTGAAGACACCATTAATGATGACCAAATCCCCAACTCCATTTGTTGAACTGGAGTTCCAAATATGCCAGGTCCCTCTGTAATAGTGTAGAAGACGTCTGAACACCCTCTCTGACGACTCCTGACTGTATAGTTAGTGTGACCTGTGGTTTTATGTGTTTTATCCTTATGTAGGCTCCAGTTTTCCTCTGTACAGGGGTGGACATGGTTAACTGTAGGGCCAGCCCATAGTTTGGGGAGGAGTAAGTGGGCACCAGGAGTTAGTTCCTGTTTTAATAGAGAGTCTGAGTAGAGCTGCAGAGAAGAAAGGACAACTTCAATCGGATCTAGCCATAATTTTGCGTGTGCGAAGAGCAGACATACTAGGGAATACATTTCAGCATTCAAGTAACAGTGGCAGCAGTACTCCATACCAAAGGCAAGTTGGGGCACCCACTGAAAAATAAATCATTTTAAAGCTAGTCTCAGTGTTAGCCAGACCTGGAAGTCTTTGTGAAGAAATATGGGATCAGCCAGGCTGGTACAATGGTCACAGCGCAATACATCGACCCATGTAGCCCTGTACTGGGAATATGAAGGCCCTCGGTGGAGCTTGCTGTTCATTTGCAAAGTTCTACACAAGTATTGCGCCACCGTCCTCAACCATCAAGTGTGAACCTCTGTCATACTATACAGATGAAAGTTTAAAGCATTATTCCTGCTACCCATTGTACATTTTTTCCAGACCTAGTAAATGAGAGTTTATTTTCGTAAACATGTCTGTCTTCTTCTTTGCGGAGTTAAAGAGTCCCAGTGTCTCACTAACTGTGGCAGAACATAGTCTGAAGGTGCCATCAGCTGAATCAGTAATATGTGCACACAACGAGGAACCCCTTGTCTCGTCCCTTACACCTTCACCATACTTCATTGTTGCTTGCAGACCCTCTATATTGTTCCACTCTCCAGCCCTTTGACAAACTAACTGTCTTCTGTGACCGGCAAATATTTCACATTTTTGCTCATTAGTCCATAGCCAAGGCTGACATTTTTCTGCACTCTTGTTTCTATGACTAAGATATTGTTTTTGATTACAATTCTTCCTTGAAGACCACTTCTGGCCAGAACTTTGGATGGGATGGGAGCATTTTTGTGCCAGCTCTGTGCTCAGGCTTGGACTGGCCGACAGGAGAACAGGAGAATCCTCCAGTGGGCCCCTGTGCAGAGTGGCCACCACCCTCTTATATGAGCAGTACTTGGCACAATAAACTTTACTCACTATGTGCAGACAAAGGTAGCATCTTATTCATTTACCAATCTACCCAGTTCATTGTTATATACATTTGTGATTGAGGATAATGTCACATTTGCATGTAGTTGAGAAGTGGGGCCCTAAAGTTGGACAGTGGGGGTCTCTGGCACCAGTCAGACACTGCTTGTGTCTCTTGTATTCGGTGGCTCTGTGTCCCGGTCTTCAGTCTTCAAGCAGGTAGTTTGTTGTGTAGGACATACACTATTTTAGTGCCCTTCCCCCATCACAGAGATTGGTCTCCATAAGGATGTGTGCCCACGATGCATTTTTAAACTTTTCCGCTGCGGAAAAAACGCTGCAGAAACGCTTAAAAAACACATGGTAGAAGGCCTGCCATGTTCCCCAATGATAATCCGCATGTGCTGTGCACATGCTGCGGAAATTTCCGCTGCGGATTATCATTGCGGAAAAAAACGCAGCACTACCAATTATTTTGCGGAAGTGCTGCGTTTTCGCCGCCATTTACTTGCATTCGATCGCATGGATTTACGCATCACTGTATATGTAGATGCGCATTCCATGCGTTCTAATGTGTGGATCGTACCCAGGTCTAGAGAAGAGGAGACTCTCCTCCGGACCCGGGTACCATAGAAAACTGTAAAAAAAAATGAATAAAATAAGTATATATTTATTTTTTACCTTCTGGCGGCCCCCGATGCGCTCCTCCTCTCATGCCGGCAGTTCGATGGACTGAAGCACCTGCGCTGACGTCATAGTCATGTGACGGGTCACGCGACACTGACGTCGGCAGGTCCTTCAGTGTAACATGATCTGCCGGCAGCCGGGACGGTGAAGCTAGACACCGGGGGCCATCGGAAGGTAAGTATATATTTATTCTCTTGGGTCACACTATATAAATCCATGCTGTTTGCATGGATTTATATAGTGTGACCAAGTTGTCAAGCACTTTCCAAGTGATGCTAAAATCGCTTGGAAAGGACTTGTCAACCCGCATGCGGAAATGCATGTGAAGAACGCTTCACATCCGCATGTCCCTGGCAGGAAAAACGCATGTACAATCCGCATGGACAATCCACATGTACAATCCGCATGCGTTTTTTCTCCAGGGGAGATGCAGAAATGCTCAGGAAAAATCCGGAGCATTTCTGCATCGTGGGCACATTGTTATAACCCTCCTGTTAGTTTTTGCTATCTAGTGTTTTGCGGTCACGTGACGATCTGCCTATATATTCCAGCTCCGCCCTTCTGGCTTTGCTGGACTTCAGTGTTGTTTGACTGTTTTGCTAGCCTGGTGCTTCGGTGCTTATCTCTGTCATTTTACTCTTGGACGTCTAGTACTTTTTGTCAGTTTGTCTTTTGTGTTTTACAACAATTTCTGTTTAGGAGGTGTCCCATTTTTGTCCCAGCCCTTAGTGCTTTAGGGACCCCTCCCTTAATTCTATAGGTCTTCGTTCAGACTAGCCGAGGACGAAGGTGGGTCTGTTCACTAGGAACAGGCAGCCCGCTACATCGTAGGGATTCAGCTTAGTCTTACTGTAGGGACAGCTTTCCCCTATCTTTCCTTAGTTCTTGTTGCAGATCACAACAGTAAGTCCAGCCCCCAAAAAAAACTAAAAGGAAAGAAATTCAGGGATCAGTATGGTTTCTGTCCAGAAGTTGGCTCAACGCCTGCAAGGATGGTCTCTGGAGGTGGCCGAGCTTCAGCAACACGTGAGTAGCTGTCCTGGAGCACATTTTGTGGAACCGAAGGTAGGACTGCCTGATGTTTTTCATGGTAAACAGCAAGATTTTTTTCCTTTAAAAATGCTTATTTGTTATATTTTCGTTTGAGACCAAGATCCTCTGGGAATGAATCACAGCGCATTGGTTTTATTATGTCACTTTTGCGCAAAGAACCACAGGGTTGGGCCTTTTCTCTCCAGTCTAATGATCCATGTTTAAGTTCTGTTGAAGAATTTTTTTCTGCTATGGGGCTATTATATGACGATCCTGATCGAAGCTCATCTGCTGAATCAGAACTTAGACGTTTGAATCAGGGGTCTGATGATGTTGAAAATTATTGCACACACATCAGGAGATGGGCTTCAGAAGTTAAGTGGAATGATTCGGCGCTTAGATGTTTATTTCTTGCTGGTCTGAGTGAAAGGGTTAAGGATTTGCTAATTGCATTCCTTGCACCTGAGACTCTGCAGGGGGCTATGCAGTTAGCTGTTCGTATAGACAGGAGACTGAGGTGCAGGCTCAATGACGTAAAGACTCCTGTAATGTCAGGTCCTAGTCCCCAGAAAATCTGCACTGACGGCGGGGAACCGATGGAGGTTGGGGAGATGTCACTCCACTCTCAGGAAAAAGACCGGAGATTCGCCGAGGGATTGTGTCTTTATTGTGGTAAAGGTGACCATTTGATTAAGTATTGTGAGCGTCGTTTAAGTAAAGAAAAAAAAAAGGTCAGTTACGCCCGTATAGCTTGTTTATGCTCTGCAGGAGTATTTCTTTCTGGGAGTACTACTCTGCAGGGAGATTTGATTGAATTTCAGGTATTTGTGGATTGTGGTTCAGCACTTAATGTGATTGATAAAGGGTTTTTGGAAAACCTTAAATTGAAATCCAAACCTTTGTCATCACTTATTTCTGTGGTTGCAATTGATAACACTCCTTTGAAATGTATTAATCACAAGGTTGCTGCATTTTCTCTCACTATCAATGGAGTTCACCAAGAAATTTTGGACTTGGTTGTTTTGGATAATTTACCCTCTCCAGTTGTTCTAGGATTGCCTTGGTTAAAACTGCACAATCCTTTATTGGACTGGTCTACTAATGTGATTAAGTTTTGGAGTCCGAAGTGCTATGATAAATGTTGTAATGGTCGCTCTGCGGCTGTGGAAAAAGTGGAATTACCTGTACCTATTCAAGATTTTTGGAGGCTTTTTTTTGAGGAATCACAAGTTTTACCTCCTCATAGGGATTATGATTGCACCATTGAGTTTGTTCCTGGAACTACTCTTCCCAAAAGTCGCTTGTTTAATCTGACTATCCCTGAAAGAAAGGCCTTGGAGGAGTACAAAGAGACTAGCCTGGTTGCTGGTCACATTAGACCTTCTAAGTCGCCTGTGGCAGTCGGATTCTTCTTTGTTAAAAAAAAGGACGGCGGTTTATGTCCATGTCTGGATTTTCGTGAAATTAATAAGATTACCGTACGCAATTCCTACCCATTACCGTTAATTCCTGACTTGTTTAACCAGTTAGTGGGAGACAAGTGGTTCTCCAAAATTGATCTCCGGGGGGCATACAATTTGTTACATGTGAAGGAGGGTGATGAATGGAAAACTGCTTTTAACACTCCGGTAGGTCATTTTGAGAATCTGGTGATGCCTTTTGGTCTTACCAATGCACCTGCATTTTTTCAGAACCCTATTAATGACATCCTGAGACCTCTGATTGGTAAGAATGTGGTTGTGTATTTGGATGACATTTTGATTTATTCACCAGATCTGGAGTCCCATTAGCAGAGTGTACGTGAAGTTTTGCAGTTATTGGGTGATATTTCACTCTTTGCTAATCTGGAGAAATGTTAGTTCGCTGTGCAGAAAATTAGTTTTTTGGGCTACATTGTCTCCAGCGATGGCTTTGAGATGGACCCTGTGAAGGTTCAGGCTGTGCAGGAATGGCCTAGGCCTATTGGTTTGAAATCTATACAGAGATTTTTGGGTTTTGCCAATTATTACAGGAAATTCATTAAGAATTTTTCTGTAATTGTTAAACCTCTAACCGATCTCACCAGGAAAGGTGCGAATACGGCCCAGTGGACTACTGAGGCCATTGAAGTTTTTGAGTATCTCAAAGAGAGGTTCAGTTCTGCCCCTATCCTTATGCAGCCTGATGAGACCAAGCCTTTTTTGGTCGAGGTCGATGCTTCATCGGTGGGGGTCGGAGCAGTTTTGTCTCAGGAGAACAAGGGTGGAGTACATCCTTGTGCCTTCTTTTCGAAAAAATTTTCGGAAAACGAACTGAATTATGATGTTGGAAATCGGGAGCTGCTGGCTATTAAACTCGCGTTTGAACATTGGCGTCATTTTTTGGAAGGCGCTAGATTTCCTATTCAGGTTTTCACAGATCATAAGAATTTGATTTATCTGGATGCTGCCAAGCGCTTGAATGCCCGTCAAGCTAGGTGGGCACTTTTTTTTTATCGGTTTCATTTTTCTGTTACCTATTTCCCTGGTACTAAGAATGTTAAAGCCAATGTTTTATCTCGCAGCTTCTCTCCTACGGTCGGTGCCGAGGAGGAGGAGAGCATTTTACAGAAAGGGATTGTGGTGGCGGCTTTGGACTCCGTTTTGGAGAATGGGATTCTGAAAGCTCAAGAAGATGCTCCATCTAACACTCCAGGTTGTTCGTGCCTGGAGCCTTTAGGAGAGATTTGTTTGTGGAGTGTCATGAGTCTCTGTTGGCAGGTCATCCAGGAATTTCGGAGACTAAGAGACTGATCAGTCGCAGTTTTTGGTGGCCTGGATGGCAGAAGGAAGTCATCAAGTGGGTGCGTCAGTGTACTGTGTGCGCTAGGTCAAAGGCTTCACATACTCCTGCTGCGGGGTTGCTTTGCCTTCTGGAGGTTGCTAGTGTGCCTTGGACGCATCTCACTATGGATTTTATTACTGATCTTCCTGTGTCTGAGGGTTTTACTGTCATCTGGGTGGTCGTGGACCGTCTTAGTAAGATGTGTCATTTGGTTCCATTCATTAAGTTGCCCTGCGCCAAGACTCTCGCTAAGGCATTTGTTAAGGAGATTGTCAAGCTCCATGGCGTTCCCACGGATATTGTTTCTGATAGAGGACCTCAGTTTGTGGCTCGCTTTTGGCGTGCTTTTTGTGACAGGTTGGGAGTCCATTTGTCATTTTCGTCTGGTTATCATCCTGAGTCTAATGGACAGACTGAAAGAAAGAACCAGGATGTTGAACAGTTTTTGCGTTGCTTTGTGGCGGACAATCAAGAGGTGTGGTCGGAGTTTCTGCCTCTCGCAGAATTTGCTCTTAACAGTCATACATCCTCCTCTGCTGGGTGTTCTCCTTTTTTTTTGTTGTACTGGGAGACATCCGTGTTTTGGTTCTTTCTCCAAATTGGGGTCGGCGGTGCCGGAGGAGGAGAATTTTTCCGGTGATTTAGAGAGAGTTTGGACTAATGTACGTTGTAACCTTCAAGAGGCTAACTAAAAGTCCAAGAAGTATTTTGACAGGAAACGTAAAGAGGTTTTGTTTACTGTGGGTGACATGGTTTGATTGTCCTTGAAGAACCTGCGTTTGAGGATTCCCTCTAAAAAACTGGGTCCTAAGTTTGTGGGTCCATTTAAAGTGCTTCAGGTTGTTAACCCGTCTGCTGTTAGGTTGGATGTCCCTACTTCCTGGAAGATTAATCCTGTGTTTCATATTTCCTTCTTGAAAAAGGCTGACGTATCTAATAGGGACGCCACTGTCACAGTTCCTCCTGTGGTGGAAGACGGCGAATATGAAATTTCTCGTATTTTGAATTCTAGATGGCATAGAGGGAAATTACAGTATCTTGTCTCCTGGAAGGGTTTCGGTCCCAAAGACTACGCCTGGGTAAAGACGGATGATGTCTCTGCTCCTAGGCTTGTTAAAGCTTTCCACAGGAGCTTTCCTGATAGGCCTGGGCCTGGAGGATCCGGAGGATCCTCATAGAAGAGGGGGAACTGTTAGAACCCTCCTGTTTGTTTTTGCTATCTTGTGTTTTGCGGTCACGTGACCATCTGCCTATATATTCCAGCTCTGCCCTTCTGGCTTTGCTGGACTTCAGTGTTGTTTGACTGTTTTGCTAGCCTGGTGCTTCGGTGCCTAGCTCTGTCAGTTTGCTTGGTCCTCTTGGACCTCTAGTACTTTTTGTCAATTTGTCTTTTGTGTTCTACAACAATTTCTGTTTAGGAAGTGTCCCATTTTTGTCCCAGTCCTTAGTTCTTTAGGAGTCCTTCCTTAATTCTATAGGTCTTCGTTCAGACTAGCCGAAGAAAAAGGTGGGTCTGTTCACTAGGAACAGGCAGCCCGCTACATCGTAGGGATTCAGCTTAGTCTTACTGTAGGGACAGCTTTCCCCTATCTTCCCTTATTTCTTCTTGCAGATCACAACACACATAGCCTTACTTTGTTATTTGGATAGACAGATAGATAGATAGAGGGCTGCCACCAGGAATTTCAGGGCCCAATATTGGCAACATTTTCAAGCTCCCTTGAGACTCCGCCCAGGCTCCACCCCAGCTCCACCTCCACCCCTCGAAACTTCCACAGTCCCACCACCCAATCTTGGAAAAACTCCACTTCTGCACCACGCCCTCACCAATCACAGATTTACAGTTTCCACTCAACCATATATCATATACATAGCCAGCAACTTTTGTTTTGGCCAAAAGATTTTTTCAATCAACCACCACGACAAGTTAGACTCTTTTGGCTGGACCCTACTTTACTCTAACCTATTAAACCTTTCTTAAAATATCCAATACTCTTTTTAGGTATATTTTTATTTCTTTTTCTTTAAAGGAATGTGTCACATAATTTTTTTAAAATGACTAATAATATCACATTCAAGGAACAAAAACCATCACACCATAGCCGGACCACAATTTACCATCACATAGTCACCAAATAATACCACATACAAGGTATACTGCCACACCATGACCAGACCACATATTACTACCACATAGTGATCAAATAATACCACATACAAGGAAAAAATACCGCCACACCATGGCCAGACCACATATTACCACCACATAGTGACCGAATAATACCACAAGCAAGGAACAAATACCACCACACCATGACCAGACCACATATTACCACCAAATGGTCACCAAATAATACCACATATACACTGTGTGCAGAATTATTAGGCAAATAAGTATTTTGATCACATGATACTTTTTATACATGTTGTCCTATTCCAAGCTGCATAAGTTTGAGAGCCAACTACCAATTAAGTAAATCTGGTGATGTGCATCTCTGTAATGAGGAGAGGTGTTGACTAATGACATCAACACCCTATATAAGGTGTGCTTAATTAGTAGGCAACTTCCTTTCCTTTGGCAAAATGGGTCAGAAGAGAGATTTGACGGGCTCTGAAAAGTCCAAAATTGTGAGATGTTTTGCAGAGGGATGCAGCAATCTTGAAATTTCCAAACTTTTGAAGCGTGATCACCGAACAATCAAGCATTTCATGGCAAATAGCCAACAGGGTCGCAAGAAGCGTGTTGGCCAAAAAAGGCGCAAAATAACTGCCCATGAATTGAGGAAAATTGCCAAGATGCCATTCGCCACCAGCTTTGCCATATTTCAGAGCTGCAACATTACTCGAGTATCAAAAAGCACAAGGTGTGCGATACTCAGGGACATGGCCAAGGTAAGGAAGGCTGAAAAACGACCACCTTTGAACAAGAAACATAAGATAAAATGTCAAGAATGGGCCAAGAAATATCTTAAGACTGATTTTTCAAAGGTTTTATGGACTGATGAAATGAGAGTGACTCTTGATGGGCCAGATGGATGGACCAGAGGCTGGATCAGTAAAGGGCAGAGAGCTCCACTTCGACTCACGCCAGCAAGGTGGAGGTGGGGTACTGGTATGGGCTGGTATAATCAAAGATGAACTTATGGGACCTTTTCGGGTTGAGGATGGAGTGAAGCTCAACTCCCAGACCTACTGCCAGTTTCAGGAAGACAACTTCTTCAAGCAGTTGTACAGGAAGAAGTCGGTATCGTTAAAAAAAAACATGATTTAAATGCAGGACAATGCTCCTTCACATGCATCCAACTACTCCACAGCGTGGCTGGCCAGTAAAGGTCTAAAAGAAGAAAAAATAATGACATGGCCCCCTTGTTCATCTGATCTGAACCCCATAGAGAACCTGTGGTCCATCATAAAATGTGAGATCTACAGGGAGTGAAAACAGTACACCTCTCGGAATAGTGTCTGGGAGGCTGTGGTGGCTGCTGCACGCAATGTTGATCGAAAACAGATCAAGCAACTGACAGAATCTATGGATGGAAGGCTGTTGAGTGTCATCATAAAGAAAGGTGGCTATAATGATCACTAATTTTTTGGGTTTTTGTTTTTGCATGTCAGAAATGTTTATTTCTAAATTTTGTGCACTGATATTGGTTTACCTGGTGAAAATAAACAAGTGAGATAGAATTATATTTGGTTTTTATTAAGTTGCCTAATAATTCTGCACAGTAACAGTTACCTGCACACACAGATATCCTCCTAAGATAGCCAAATCTAAAAAAAAACACTCCAACTTCCAAAAATATTAAGCTTGGATATTTATGAGTCTTTTGAGTTGATTGAGAACATAGTTGTTGATCAATAATAAAAATAATCCTCTAAAATACAACTTGCCTAATAATTCTGCACACAGTGTAAGGGACAAATACCGCCACACCATGACCGGACCACATATTACCACCACATAGTGACCAAATAATACAATACTGATCATTAATAAAAAAAAAAAAAATACTAATATTACCATAAGTGCCATTATACACAGGAGCTCTCTACATAGTAGACGGTGTACAGTGATCACCAGTGACATTATACACAGGAGCTCTGTATATAGTGTCAGTGTATAGGTAATACAATGATCACCAGTGACATTATACATAGGAGCTGTGTATATAGTGTACAGGTAATACAGTGATCACCAGTGACATTATACACCGGAGCTCTGCATATAGTGTATAGTGTACAGGTAATACAGTGATCACCAGTGACATACACAGGAGCTCTGTACATTAGTATATAGTGTCATTGTACAGAGAACACACTGACTCACAAGTGACGTCTCTGGAAGTCCTTCATCTTTGCTTTTTTTCACTTTCATCCAGCGCAGACCAACCTCACTTCTTCCAGCCAGGACTCATCTCTGCATAAAATAGCACATAGTTATCTAGAGCACATTCCCCAATTTCTACATTACGCAGCTGAATACAGATGTGCACCCACCATTAATATATAATTAGTTATTATGCAACCCACCATTCCAAATACAAATTGTAATCCACCACGGCCCCCCCACTAACTGTAAATAGCCACCTTCTCCACCCAATAAATATATAAATTAAATAGCACCTGTACTCTTTCCCAATTCATTACCAGTCACACTCCTGCATCCTCAACACCCCCCACTCTGTACCTCCCGCTCCCCCAATTCATTATATTTACATGAACCCCTCCACTCCAATTCATTATGTCATGTTCGTGCACTCTCCCAACCTGTATTCATAATCATTTATTCTCCCCCACTCCCAATTCATTATTTGCTCTCCCCCACTCCCAATTCACCATTAGCTCTCCCCACCCCCTATTCAACATTTGCTCTCCCGACTCCAAATTCACCACTAGCTCTCCCCACCCCCCACTCCCAATTCACCTTTTGCTCCCCCCATCCCCACTCCCCATTCACCATTTGCTCTCCCCACTCCCAACTCATTTGCTCTCCCCACTCCCAATTCACCATTTGTTCTCTCCACCCTCCACTCCCAATTCACCATTTGCTCTCCCCACCCGCACTCCTAATTCACCATCTGCTCTCTACCCCCCACTTCCAATTCAACGTTTGCTCTCCCCACCCCCCACTCACTATTTGCTCCATTCACCATTAGTTCTCCCCACCCCCTTTTCCCAATTCACCATTTGCTCTTCCCACCCCCAATTCATCATGTGCTCTCCACACTCCCAATTCACCATTAGCTCTCACTACCGCTCCCTCCCAATTGACAATTTGCTCTCCCCACTCCCAATTTACCATTAGCTCTCCCCACCCCCACTCCCAATGCACCATTTGCTCTCCCCACCCCCCACTCCCAATTCACCATTTGCTCTCCCCACCCCCAATTCACCATTTGCTCTCCCCACCCCAACTTCATCATTTGCTCTCCCCACCCCCAATTCACTATGTGCTTTCCACACTCCCAATTCACAATTTGCTCTCCCCACTCACCTCTCTCAATTAATCATTTGCTCTCCCCACCCACTCCCAATTCATCATTTGCTCTCCCCAACCACTCCCAATTCATCATTTGCTCTCCTCACCCCCCCATTCAGCATATGCTCTCCCCACCCCCTCACTTCCAATTCACCATGTACTCTCCCCACCCCACAGATCGTTATCTGCTCTCCCCACCCCCAATTCACCATGTGCTCTCCCCACCCCCCCACTCGCAATTCACTATTTGCTCTCTCCACCCCCCACCTTCAATTCATAATTTGCTCTCCCCACCCACCATGTGCTCTCCCCACCCCCAATTAATAATGTGCTCTATCCACTCCTCACTCCCAATTCACCATGTGCTCTCCCCACCCCCCACTCCCAGTTCACCATGTGCTCTCCCCACCCCTTAATTCCAGTTCACCATGTGCTCTCCTCACCCCCCACTTCCAATTCTCCATGTGCTCTCCCCACCCCCGACTCTCAGTTCATCATGAGCTCTCCCCACCCCCACTCCAAAATCATCATTTGCTCTCCCCACCCCCAATTCACCATGTGCTCTCTCCCCCCCACTCCCAATTCATCATGTGCTCTCCCCTTCCCCCACTCCCTATTCTCTAAGTGCTTTCCCCAACCTCCACTCCCAGTTCATCATGTGCTCTCCCCCAAGACCATTTAATTAATTCTATTAAAAAAAAAAAAATTTGATACCTTTCATATAATCCCCTGCAGCTGCACTTCCGTACTGGCATCTTGGCCCTCTATGCAGACGTGTACGCGATGATGTCACTGCGTACCCACCTTCACCAGCACGTCCCACAAGAGGCGGAGGGAATGCACGGCCGTTCAGTTTTTATGGCTGTGAGAGCTCCAAGGGTCCCGGCACACGATACCCCAGTGTCGGCATATAAGTAAGCAAAAAAGATGGTAGCACTTAATAGAAAATTACATAAAAAATTGTATATTTATTGGCCCGTGTGAACAGGTGCCAATGTTTCGGCTCAAAAGCAAGTGGATTTTTAATGCAACCAAACAAGCCTCATCAGGTCTAAGAAATGTATTTATTTTAATAAAATAAACAGTTTGTATTGTGGAGTCTGCTCCACTTCAGAGTTATTACATATATTGGGAATAACTCTTTAACCCCTTCCCACTTAAGGTACTTTTTACTTTCCTGACCAAGCCAAATTTTTTAAACTAATATGTGCCATTTTATGTGGTAATAATTTTTTTTTTTAACACATTGTAGTTTATGTTCGTGGTAAATTTAGGTCAATATGATAGACATTTATATAAAAAATATCGGAAATTTGATAAATATTTAGAAAAAATGTCTCATTTTTGAACTTTGAATTTTGTATGCCAATGAAATGTCCCATCCCTCAGTTTTTCAGGACCATCTACACATTTGAAAAGATTTTGAGGGATCTATATGTCATGTATACACCTCAAAATATTCAAAACCGTATTCAGAAATTTTGTATAACCCACAGGGCTTCATGCAAAGTTAAATGAAAAATTACTTTTTATTATTATTAGCATGTGAAGGTATTTGCAAAGGGGGGTAGCAGAGGAATAGTGAGGCGAGAGATGAACTAGTCGAGCAGCAGAGTTGAGGATGGACTGGAGGGGTGCGAGAGTGTTAGCAGGTAGGCCACAGAGGAGGGTGTTGCAGTAGTCGAGGCGGGAGATGATGAGGGCATGAACAAGCAGTTTAATAGATTGAGGGTTGAGGAAAGGATGGATTCTGGGAATATTTTTGAGCTGGAGGCCACAGGAGGTGGCAAGAGCTTGGATGTGGGGTTTGAAGGACAGGGCAGAGTCAAGGGTTACTCCGGGGACAGGGGAAAGTGTGATGTCATTTATTGTGATAGAAAGATCAGGTGGGGAAGATATGCGAGATGAAGGAAAGATGATGAGCTCAGTGTGCTGAAACAGTTGGCTTATCCTCGAGTATATACGGTATATACTTTAAACTGTAAAGTGTTAGTAACAAGGCAAATCAACAGTAGAACTAATAACAGTAAGCTTGGGATAGCAGAGAAAGTCTTTCACTATTTAACGTTAATGTTCTCTTCACAAAGGTGGTGTGCCCAGTCGTGTGAGTTTCCATGTAAGTTCTCTATGAAGCTCTGGCCCTAGCGGGGATCACTGGGTTTTCCGGCTAGGCCGCAAGTCTCTCTCTGATGTTCACTACTAGGACCAACCCTTCTCAATCACTATGTTTCCACAAAGTAAAATAATAGGAGCTATACTCACCTCCGGTGCTGGCACTATTCCAGCTGGATCACTGAGGGGCTCCCGCAGGAACTGAGCAGTCAATGTCTGTGATCCTAGCTGTTATCTTTAATTAACGCCTTTGATGCCGCAACCTATAGTATCAGTGGCATCTAGGTTGTCAAATAAAGGTAGGGGGCTCTTTTAGTCAACCAACTCTACACAATGGCCCCCACAGCTGTAATTGTAAATCATGCCTCGCAGCATCGTGCAATAAAGCTCAACCAGGTTCACGTTCTGTAAAGGGACTAAAGTAAAAAAAGTAAAAACCAAAACGGTTCATAGAAAAAAATAATACAAATCCCAGGTCCCGTTCTTTGATGTGGACTTGGGAACTGAGCCGACAAATGATGGCTGCGTTATTCAGCCATCATCTGCCTCTAACAGATGCGAGTGGACGGAAGCGGCCGTTAACCTGTTATATGCCGCTAACAATCTGTGATGGCAGAATTTACAGTGACTGGTCCAGGTGGGGCACACTGTTCTAACTGTCCCTGCATCATGATTGTGGGGTGCCAATGGGTTGTCATGACAGCTTGAGGTTTTCTGAACACCCCAGTGCTTGTCATGACAATACTCTGTAGTATCGGTGTCTCTGCGCCTTGACAGGCAGAGACGCCGTCCCTCTTACCGCCGCGCTCCCCTCCCGGCGTCCTCCGGCGCAACTTCCCGGGCATTGTGCTTAGGGCACGCGCGCGCTCCCTCCCTCTTAAAGGGGCCGCGCACGCCGTCCTAAAGAGTCCCCGGCCAATGACCGGAGGACCTCTCATATAAAAGGCACCTCCTCCAAGATGGAGGTGCCCATGCAAGGTTGTAGCTTTGTGTGTTAAACTCTGCTTCAGCCCTCAGGTCCCGCTGCCAGCCTGACTACAAGTCCAGCCCACCAGCCTGACTACAAGTCCAGCCCGCCAGCCTGACTACAAGTCCAGCCCGCCAGCCTTACTACAAGTCCAGCCCGCCAGCCTGACTACTAGTCCAGTCTGCCAGCTTGTCTACTCTGCAGCCCGCCAGTCTGTCTACAGTCAAGTCCGCCAGTCTGTCTATGGGCCTTGCCCGCCTGCTTACCTGGAAGCACCTGCCTGTTACCTGCCGTGCCTACCAGCCAGCCTATCTGGAGGCTCCTGCTTGTTACCTGCTGTGTCTGCCAGTCCGCCTACCCGGATCACCCGTCAGCCTGCCTGCCGTGCTCATCTGCTGTACCGGTCAGTCCCTGCCTTCTGACCCGTGGGAGTCACCTGCTCTCATACAAGGTCGGTCCCAGAGTAGCACCTGGTCCCTCTGCTCGGTCCTTCCCTGGTCACGGAGTCGATTGAGCCGCCGTATGACCTTGGTCAGTCCGAGTTGACAGCTACTTACGCCCCTCTGGTCCCTCCTTGCACCGCAGCGCAGAGGTTCCACCACCCGGATCCGTAACATACTCCTTTGAACACATGCCTGTGGAGAGTAGGAGACTGTGATTTTTGCTACATACTGAAGCAGGGCTGCCACCAGGAATTTCAGCACCCCATACTGGCAACATTTCCGGGCACCCTTGAGACTCCACACCAGCCCCGCCTCCACCCCTCAAACTTTCCACCGTCCCACCTCCCACTCTTGGAAAAACTCTGCTTCTGCACCTCGGTTTCACCAATCACACATAAACAGTTCCCATTGAACACCATATCACATACACAGCCATCAGCTTTTGTTTTGGCCAAAAGATTTTTTAAACCTGCCACCACGACAAGGTAGACTCTTTTGGCAGGGCCCTACTCTACTCTAACCTATTAAACATTTCTTAAACTATCCAATATTCTTTTTAGGTATATTTTGCTTATTTTTCTTTAAGGGAATGAGTGACGTACATTTTTGAAACTAATTGAAACCAGATTGTGATAATTTTTTTATAATCTGTATTTCTGACTTCAGATTATTGTATCCTGTTTTCTGTACATTTATGGAAATCTGCTGTCTTGCCTGTTTGGAGATATGAACAATAGACATATGGATGTATATATATCACAAGACAAAACAGGGGACTCTAATTCCTAGGGAGAGTTTTCTATACATGTTCTCATGTTTAGTGACATGCAGATGTCATTGTGCAGGAAAGGGGAAGAGGTGAGCTGTGACACGACCTAATGTGAATGGTGGATTCTGTTATCTCTCATTGTAATCCTGCTGGCTATGATAATGAGGTGACTGCTGAAAAGGAATCTCTTCTGGACGTGTTATTCTATTAGAAAAGCAATTTCTGTTTATTTATTATTTATGATATAAGGGGTGACAAACTTTAAAGTAAATTCTTCCAAAAAGTTAAACTATGATTAAAAGGATTGGCAATTTTCTGGTTATTCTTGACCAATGTGTTTGAGATGATGATAAGGCACTTAGTATTATGGTCTTTCTTGAACTTCGGCACTAAATACGAGATATGGGAAATAGACTATATTTCTATGTTGAATTTCTGCATTAAGGGCCTTTTATTCATCTCACACACACATTGGTTAAGAATAACCAGAGCATGGTCAATGCCCTTAACATAAAAGTTTTGTAAAACATTCCCACTAAACATTTCGCTAATTAAATCTATTTTTCATAAGAGTCATTTAGTTAAATCCTTTGGTCAATTATGTAAAGTGCAAAATTATAATGTAACAAAACAAAGACAAAACGTATAACCAATTAATACAATGAAAATAAGGTCATTTTGTGAGGTCAGAAAACATATTAAAACAACGATCTAAGAAAATGAACCATAATAATAAAGACGTATTTCCATAAATTCAAGAGCAACAAACAATAGTGCGCTCTATCCTAAAAACTGAGCCCTAATATTAAATGGGTATTCCCATCTGGGGTACGGATAGTGCATCGCAGGGTCAGTCAGGTGCAGGTCTCAGAACTGAAACATTACTATCCGATCTGTTACATCTGTCTAATGCTAGGACTTTGGGTCAGTAATCCCGCAGTCAGGCTAGGACACTCATCCATAATACAGGGGAACATACATGGCAATAACACACTAATGTAAAACTGGCTACATGTAGAAGATGTGAAGATGCAAATTTACATGTATGGAACAGGCAGTCCTTTTACCTGCTGGTTAGAAAAATCCTTAATCAGGTCTTTAATATTCAGGTGTCTGGCGAGCTCATGTTCAATTGACAGAAGGGCTCGGCTGTTTAACCGTTGTTCCGTCATTGTAGAATGCAGATAGTTCTTGAGAGTTTGCTAATGCTATCTCTCCTTCTGCTACTCAAAGTGGTTGGGTGATAAAAATTCTTACAATACACACCTCTCCAAATCTTGAAGCTCGAATTTGTAGATGGCGTTTAGTAAAGCCAGTGGACCCATGTTTTCTGTAAATGTAGCTTCATAAACTTTCCGAAGACGTTGCTACTCAGAAAGTAACGGTGATGTGAGATCTACCTGCCTTCCCATGGGTTGTTCCATCTCTTGCTATTATTTTGAATTATTTGGTTCTTTCCTAGAATGGGTGGTCAAGTATGAAACAGGTTCCTCCGCTATAATCCATTATCTTGACGATTTTCTTTTTGTGGGACCACCAGATTCCAGGTCCTGTCAATTTTTGCTGGACAATTTTATTTTTTTCGCGTCGTATTTTGGCGTTCCCTTATCCAGTGGAAAAACTTTTGCTACTACTTCGCTATCCTTTTTAGGAATTGAGATTGATTCCGTTGCCATGGTTTTTCACCTTCCCTCAGAAAAAAATTCAAAATTGCTGTCCCAGATTGAAGGATTTTGTTCTGTTCTCAAAGTAACACTATGTCAAATGCAGTCCATGCTAGGCCTCCTTAACTTTGCTTGCACAGTAATGCCTATGGGGAGAATTTTTTCCAGACGTTTATCCCTCTCGACCAAAAGCATCAAGCTTCCCCATCAAAGAATTCGGATAAAACCTCCTTTGAAAGCAGACTTGCTGGTTGGGAAGGAGTTCCTCTTGTCCTATAATGGATATACATGCTTTTAGTTATCGGAATTGACTAATGAGGATCTCTCCCTTTTTTCCGATGCCGCTGGATCTACTGGTTTCAGTGTCATTTTTGGAGACCAATGGTGTGCCGAACCTTGGCCGGAATCTTGGCGCACTGAGGGCTGGGTTAAAAACCTTACTTGGTTAGAGTTATTTCCTATCATCACAGCCATTTCTTTATGGGGCCCATCCCTCAGGGATAAACGGATCTGTTATTGGACTGACAATATGAGTATTGTACACGCCATAAATCACTTGTCATCCTCATCTCCCCTGGTTATCAAATTACTCAGATTTCTGGTATTAAAATGCTTAAGTTTAAACATCTGGTTTTAAGCCCGCCATGTTCCGGGTACAAATAATGTCATTGCTGATTCTCTTTCTCGTTTCGATTGGCAGAAATTCCGGGAATGTTTCCCCGCGGCCAAACCAGAGGGGCATCCATGCCCATCCCTCATGTGGGAGGTGGTAGAGAAAGATTGATGGAGTTGGTGAGATCTTCAGTGGCCTCGTCTACATGGCGTTCTTACGGTAAGGCATGGAATGAGTGGCATAACCTATTTGGGGATAGATCAGCAGCAGCATCCGACGCTGTCCGTCTGGAGGTCACAATCGAATATTTACTTTACTTGCGTAGCATGGGTGTTTCAGGAGCCGTTGCACAGAACCGCCTATCTGATCTCGGTGTTTATTTTCACCTCTTAGGTTGGAACGATGTTACTAAGGTTTTCATCATTCGGCAGGCTATTATGGGTTGGAGGAGGGAGCACACTCGTCAGGGGAACAGACGGCCCATTTCTTTCAGTTTACTTACCCGCCTAATCAACCCACTCCCGCTGTCCGCTCTTCTCCTTTCAAGTCTGCTCTACTCTCTGCCGCTTTTTGACTCGCGTTTTTTGGATTGGTGCTTTGCGCATTAGTGAATTGGTGTCCCCATCCAAGCGCACTTCAGGAGGACTCCAGTATGATGGTGTCACTCCCTGTGACCGAGGTCTCCGTATCCACTTTCGGAAATCGAAAATTGACCCGTCCGGTATTTGTTCATGGGTTCCCCTTCTTACCATCCCCAGTCCTATTTGTCCTTTAACGCTTGTTAATAATTACTTATCGTTCTGGCGATCTGGTGACTCCTTTTTCTCACATGAGGATGGTTCTCCTCTTACGGTTTTTCAATTTCAATCCCTTTTTTGGAAATGTTTAGCTTTCGTAGGCCTTCCTCTCAAGGTATTTGGTACGTACTCCTTTAGGATAGCAGCTGCTACCGAAGCAGCCCGTGCTGGTTTGCCTAACTCCGAGATCCAGCGCATTGGTAGATGGCGTTCCTCCTGTTTTACAAGATACATCAGACCGAATTTATTGCTTCACTAACTTTATTATCTCTTCATAGTTGGTGTAAAACACACAGTGAGGATACTGGGCCACTCCTACATCTTCTGGGCATCCCAAAGAGCAGAACGTCGACCAGGTGGCAGAGGTCTTGGGTTCCACGGCATCAACGTTTTTTGGAGAGGAATAAGAGGCTTGACCTGGCCTCAGGTTCTTCCCGAGGTGGTGCGGATAGCTGAGACTGCTTCCTCTCCCTTAATTCTAGTCCTGCATGCGGGCGGGAATGATCTCTGTTCCTTTCACCTAGCGGAGCTCCTCACAATCATGCGCTCCGACGTGGATAAATTCCACAGACTTTTTCCAGAGCTTACTCTGATTTGGTCAGAGGTCATGTCACGTGTTGCATGGCAGGGCGCGAGAGATGCGGCGGCAGTTGAACGTTCTGTGCGCACGCTTAATGCCCGCTTGTCCCGCTTTATCCGTTTTAAGGCCGGAGTGGTCATGAGGCATCACCAACTTGAGGGAGACAATTCCAGTCTTATGCTACCCGATGGAGTCCATCTGACGGAAATAGGGCTGGATACTTTTCACTCCGGTCTCCAGGATAGCATAGAACAAGCTTTTTACCAAATGGGTGGGGGCGGAGCGCAGTATAAATACTCCGCTCCTCCTTAGCGGTCATTTGCTCCATCTTGATGTTTTTTTCCGGTACGAAGTCTGACTTGCGCTGGGAGTCCAGCTGCGGCATATGGATTTGCACCCGTTTCAGCTGGCTAATAGTGCCTTAACTGAGTTTTATACCAGTTACGTACTGAGCACGTCCTTTTTGGCTGTGACCGACTTCTACCCATTAAAAGGAGTTTTGGTTAAGATCTGTGTGTTGTCGTTATTCCATGGGACTTTTTGAGGAAATATTGTTGTTGGGTCTCAGCAGTCTGCAGGGCACGTCAATCTTTAATTGAATGCCCCTTGACTGCTGTGCCCTGCTGAAGGGGTTAAATTGTGTGTCCCATGTTCTTTTTCTCCTCTCCTCCTGGCTTTCACCCAATAATCCTCTTCTTCCTCCCTCTTCCCCTCATTATAAGTCCAGACCCTGTGTGAAGCCCAGCTGTGCTTGGTATGACAGATCCTAGAAGGGTGTATTGACGGATTCCTCCACAAGAGGCCCCCATAACCATTCACACATCTCCACCTTCCACCTCAGACGACCAGAGGGAGCCGTTAGGGATATATAAAGAAGGGAAGGTGGAGCCAGGCAGTCAGTTCCTGCAGAGTGAGACACAGAAACAGGTCAGTCTGCAGTGGAGCTCAGTGACTCAGCAATTCCTCTGGAGAGTTCAGTTAGTGCAAGCCTGAATACAGAGTTGAGCCCGGTTGAGTCGTAGCTCAGAATAGTGAGCTTAGGTGTGCCGGCGCCATAAGATCGGTGAAGCGCGGCAAGCTGCCATTAGTGTGAGTAGCCTATTGAGGGCCCGAGTAGGCCGAAGGCGAGTAGAGAGAGTTAGTACATAGGGGGCAGAGGAGCTTAACTAGCTCACCCCGAAGAAGAATTTACCGGACACCGGGTCCGAAGCTTACCGGGATATCCACGACCCAGTAAGATATAACCGGAATCCCTGGAGAACTACAAGTCCCAGGATCGCTAAAGTGCTGATACCTACCAGAGCCAGGAGACACATAGGCCCCGTAGGTTGGGAGCATGCACTCCAAGAGAAGGCCCTACCACAAGGTCAGCCAGCGCAGGACAGAGACAAAGTTAGGCCTAGCTCCAGGCAGGTCAGAAACTTACTACGTAGAGGCAAGGAACAGGAGGCCCAAAACCCGCTCATTGGGGAGGATCCGGACATACACCCTTCACCCTACAGTGCTCCGGGGAGTGCCTGAATTTCCATCAGTAAAAGGTACTGAAGTGACTATTGTGTCTGTCCCTGTTCTGGCTCTGACGCGGCTGAGTCTCTCTGTCCTGCATACCCCGTCATACACTGCCCTGAGGCCTAGCTCCACCTGTGGGGAGCTATACCATCCAGCTGCCTTATCATCGGCCTCAGTGGACTGCGCAGCGCTGGTGATCCTCACCAGAAGCCACAGGTGGCGTCACGAACTTTTATAAACTTAACATCTATCAACGCCTTTTTAAAGAGAGACCCCAGAGTACGGGCCCGGGAGCCGACCACCGCGACCTCCTTAAGGCTAAAGGCCCGGGTAACCGAGTCTTCCCCCATCCCCTGGGCTAGTCACCTGCCTCTTCCTGCCTCTCTCCACACAAGCATGGGACCCGCAGTCTGCGTTTCCCACCACCCCTCCCCTTTTTTCCCATGTACAGTGTGTTTTGTTGGTATTATTTGGTTGTTCTGTATTTAAGTCACAGCAGCAGTCATTTGCTCTATCTTGATGTTTTTCTCCAGTACGAAGTATGATATGCGCCGGGAGTCCGGCAGTGGAATATGGATTTGTACCCGTTTCAGCTGGCCAATAGTGCCTTAACCGGGTTTTATACCAGTTACGCGCTGAGCACGTCCTTTTTGGCTGTGAACGACCTCTAACCATTAAAAGGAGTTTTTGTTAAATTCTGTATGTTGTCGTTATTACATGGGACTTTTTGGGGAAATTTTGTTGCTGGGTCTCAGGAGTCATCTTACTACTGTTACTGGTAAAAATGATCATAGACATGTGCAATGTTGGTTAAAAAAAAATCTGGCCTCCTCCTCCCCTTAATAGCCGGCCATCGCACACCATGTTATTTCTTCTTAGCCCAAGACAGCACCAAAGACTGGAGCTGTTATGAGCAAGAGGAAATCCAATTACCAGTTAATGTAAAATGTTCTGCACATGTCTATGATTATAGTGAAGCGCAGATGTTGTGGCGCTTATACTTACTGCCAGAATAGGAGTAGATCTGCTGGCATCTCTGTCTTTGGTGTCATATATTGGGATCCTCTGTCATTGCTATGCTTATCTTCATTATTAACTGCTAATTAAAAAAAAAAAAATCCGGCCTCCTTCCTCCCCTTAATAGCCGGCCATCACACACCTCTTCCCGACACCCATGACAGCACTTTCATGAGTGTGAGGAAATCTTACTACCGGTAATGGTAAAAATGATCATAGACATGTGCAATGATGTTTGTTTTAAAAAAAAAAAATCCAGCCTCCTTCCTCCCCTTAATAGCCGTCCATCGCACACCATGTTATTTCTTCTTAGCCCAAGACAGCACCGAAAGATGGAGCTGTCATGAGCAAGAGGAAATCCAATTACCGGTTAGTGTAAAATGTTCTGCACATGCCTATGAGTATAGTGAAGTGCAGATGTTGTGGCGCTTATACTTACTGCCAGCGCATGATTACATTGTCTGGCTTCTTCATCTTTGGGGTCTGTGTTTTGGGTCCCTCAGTGTCGTATCCATGGTCATCTTCATTCCAGCAGTGCTTTCAGATGATCATCAAAGTGATGTCCAATCTTCAGTTCTTCAAGGTCTTCTGGAGGCTGAGGAAGACAGCTGGCTCTGATGACTATGGAGCTGGTGTCTTGTCAAGGGTTTCCAAGTTGACAAAAGAAAATCCCTTGAACATGGCCTGGTCCTTTGCTGATAGAGGTGACTTTTTGGCCTCTGCTGCTTCTAATTTCTCCAGATGGTGTGGTCGAGAACTGTGATGAGCTTTAGATGGCTATAAAACAAACCAAAAAATAATTATTACCAAAATCTCAAACGTTCTGGAGAAGGATGATATGAAATGATCTGGACCATCAGACCAGGACCAGCAGCTCTGGATGATGTTGATTTTCCAATGTTAGGCTGTGTGCCCACGATGCGTTTTTAATGCGTTTCTGCAGCGTTTTTGCAGCTGCGGAAACGCATTAAAAACGCATGGTAGAAGGGCAGCAATGATAATCCGCATGTGCTGTGCACATGCTGCGGAAATATCCGCTGTGGATTATCATTACGGAAAAAAACGCAGCACTACCAATTATTTTGCGGAAATGCTGCATTTATCGCCGCCATTGACTTGCATTAGAACGTGCCAATTCCGCAAGACTGCATCTGTACTTGCGTAATTGGTGCGTTCTAATGTGTGGATGGTACCCAGGACTAGAGGAGAGGAGACTCTCCTCCAGACCCAGGCACCATTAAAAAATCTGTAAAAAAAGAATAAAATAAAAAATAAATGTATATTTACCTTCCGGCGGCCCGCGCTGCGCTCCTACTTGCTTCCCTGCACTTTGCAGTGGATTGAAGGACCTGCGCTGACGTCAGAGACATGTGACGGGTCATGCGACGCTGACATCGGCAGGTCTTTCAATCCACTGCAAAGTGCCAGCACCGAGCGAAGCAAGCCAGCGCGGGCCATCGGAGGGTAAGTATACATTTGTTTTTTTTATTTTTAACCACTCTCTCGGGTCACACTATATAAATCCATGCAGTTTGCATGGATTTATATAGTGTGACCTAGTTGTCACAAGCACTTTCCAAGTGATGCTAAAATCGCTTGGAAAGCGCTTGTCAATCCGCAGGCGGAAATGCATGTGAAGAACGCTTCACATCTGCATGTCCCTGGCAGGAAAAACGCATGTACAATCCGCATGTACAATCCACATGTACAATCCACATGTACAATCCGCATGTACGATCCGCATGTACGATCCACATGTACAATCCGCATGTACAATCCGCATGTACAATCCGCATGTACAATCCGCATGTACGATCCGCATGTACAATCCGCATGCGGAAATGTCAGTGAATAACGCTCCATTTCCGCATGTCCCCAGCAGGAAAAACGCATGTACAATCCGCATGTACAATCCGCATGTACGATCCGCATGTACAATCCGCATGTACAATCCGCATGTACGATCCGCATGTACAATCCGCATGTACAATCCGCATGTACGATCCGCATGTACAATCCGCATGTACGATCCGCATGCACGATCCGCATGTACGATCCGCATGTACGATCCGCATGTACGATCCGCATGTACGATCCGCATGTACAATCCGCATGTGTTTTTTTCTGCCAGGGAGATGCAGAAACGCTCAGGAAAAAATCCTGAGCATTTCTGCATCGTGGGCACATAGTCTAAGTGTCAGCGCTAACTAATACTTAACAGAGGTGCAATGTGATCTGGTCATATACTTACTACAGGGATGTGTGGTGGAGGCACTTTCAGGGCTTCCACAGAGACCCAATCAATACACTGGAAAAACACGTGCTCTCGGATGTTACCATGGACTCCTAAGCGTCTGGCAGGATCTTTCTGTAGGAGCTAAAAACAATAAAGTAAAACCCATGAAGGTAAGCGGTAGAGGCAATAAAACATTCTCACAACTTCACCATTTAAATGAATATTGTACAACCCATAGTACTAATAACCTGGAATTATACTGACCTGTTTAATGATGTCATCAATGCCGGAGGATGCCTCATCGAGTGTCAGATGGAACGTACACTCACTGGTAACCATATCTTTTAAGATGACACCAAGAGAATACCAGTCTACTCCGGCGTTATACTCCTCGCCAGCAAAAATCTATCATGGAAGTAAGAACAAAAAGGTCAAAATGTTAACATTCCCATGGACTGTAATTTTAGTGAAAACTAAATAGGAAAGCACTATTATCCCACCTCAGGAGCCATGTAACCGGCAGTTCCAGCGTATTCGGTGGCTGTTCGGTCTCCATGCATGTTGTCAATTGCGAGACCGAAATCTGTGATCTTAATATGGCCCGTTTCAGCCACCAAGATGTTCTCGGGCTTGAGGTCTCTGTGGATGACGCCCTTGGAGTGGAGGTACTGGATTCCACAGACCAGTTCAGCGGCATAGAATCTGACAGAAAGACATGAATGAGTGTAACTTTCCGAGGAGAAGACAAGAAACACAAAGATATTGCTTCCAGCCAATATTATCTACATTGACTGGACGATTAGAACAAGATGACCATATGCAGAACATACAACAAATCCTGCCAGATCCCACTGAAGAATAATGAGGCCACTCAAGATTTCTGTCAATGTTCTGGTTAATTTCGCTGCAATCTACAATATTTTTATATTAAAAACACCAGAACCCAAAGGCAGATAATACAGCACCGAAGTGAACGGATCAATGCTAGACATTTCTATACAGTTATGATCAGGTTTGTAGGTAACATAAAATGTACCTTGCGCTGGGGATGTCAAGCCGCCCCTTCTCCAGAAGGAAGGTGTTAAAGTCCCCGCAGCTCACGTATTCCAGACCAAGCAGCACACAGAGCTGGAGCACAGAAATACAGAAGTAGATTTGTATGCAGGTAAAGTGGCCAAAAGATCACAATATCTACACACCTACTACAGAATAGCTCCGTATAACTATAGGCGGCAGGATAAATGGAAGGTGGTCTACATGTCCCATGTAAGAAGGATTACATTTCACATGTCCCATCATTTGTTTCAATGTTCTAGCTGATGACCATGAGACCCCTGTAATGACACCTTAGGGTTCATAGTGATGCTCCTGTGGAGGGTCACTTAAATATGCGGATATGTAGAATGATTTTCTTCAGGGGCATACAGAGATAGAAAGAATTGCTGTACATTTTGTTCGGTTAATGTTCAATGTCCTTTTATGTCAGATATTTATAGGGGTGTCCTGTGATTACTGATGCACAGGGCAGGCATGGTGCCAGTATCTCTTCCCCCGCAGCATCTGGCAGATTTATTATAAAATGATTCTGGTTTATGGTAAAAACACGAGGTCAGACCTTGTACAACACTTTAATAAGTAAAAAATGGAGGCATGTTTTCATGAAACTAGCTTCACGTGGCGAGACTCCTTAGATATGGTGCTCGGATTGAATCATGTTTTTCAAAGCATTTAACTCAGACAAAAGAATGAAATCTTTGTGCCCGGAGGTCTCACTAGTTGTATCAGCAGAATAATATATCATACAGAAAATACTTACACATATCTTACTGACCAACAGTCAGGGAGGCCCGACTGGACTGGACGAGTGTAGACTGCAGTGCACAAAGCATGGTTGTTGTATACCCTAATCCAAGCTACAATAATACCAGGCCATAAAAGTGGTGGTCTGGAGGACATGATGCTCCATCTGTTAACTGGTTCAGGACCGCCCACTGTACATAAACGTCAGCGCTGCCTGGGCTCTGTGCAGCGCTGACGTTTAAAAACGGTGGGTGGTCCAGCAGCGCTCAGGACCCCCAGGGTCCTGCAAGCGCTGCGGTTCCGGTGCAGAGCGATAGCTCTGACATGTGAGATCATGGGGACCTGATTGGATCAGGTCCCCATGATGTTAACCTGTTCCTATCTTCTAGATGAAGCGATCCATAGCGATCGCGGCATTTAAAAGATAGTGACAGCCGGTGGTCGGTGATCCAGACCCCCACATACCTTAGCAGCGAGGGGATCCTAATGCTGTGACCTCTGACCTCATTGAGACCTGATTGGCTCAGGTCTCGATGATGTCAGCATCACACCAGCCAATCAGAGAGGGCGATCTGCCTGATAAATACACTGTTTCCCCTCCGATCTCAGTGAGAGAGCAGAGGAGAAACAGTGTGACAAGAGCTGTGTCAGCCTTGCCACTGTGAAAGTAGAAAAAAAGAAAGTAAGAGTTAGGTTAGGGTTAGTCAATCCTGTCAGTCAGTCAGTCCTGTCAGGTCAGGTCAATCAGTCCTGTCAGGTCAGTCCAGTCCAGTCAGTCCGGTCCAGTCCCGTCCGGTCAGTCCAGTCCCGTCCGGTCAGTCCAGTCCGGTCAGTCCAGTCCGGTCAGTCCAGTCCAGTCAGTCCGGTCAGTCCAGTCCGGTCAGTCCAGTCCAGTCAGTCCAGTCCGGTAAGTCCAGTCCGGTCAGTCCAGTCCGGTCAGTCCAGTCCGGTCAGTCCAGTCCGGTCAGTCCAGTCCAGTCAAAAAATATAAAAACAAATAAAATGGCCCGTCAGACTTATACCGCAGAGGAGGTGTATGCCCTGCTGTGTTTTGATACTGATGACAGTGCAATCTCAGATGGAGATGTGGATTTTGAGGGCTTTAGTAGCGGCGACACTGAGAGCTCAGAAATGAGCAGTGATTCTGGTCCATCCTCAAGCCCAAGGACCAGTACAACAATAGGGGCAAATAGCGCTACTGGAGAAACGTCTCCAAATCAGGGAACACTGCCTAGTACAAGCGCTGTCCCTGCTACTAGTGAATTGGCGCACGCCAGTGTACAAGGGGCTTTGCCACGTGATATAGCATTTCCCAGATGGGAGGCTTCGGATTCGGCTGCTCCATTCAGCCCTGATTTCAACGCCATTCCTGGTATAAATGTGGAGGTGGAAGATTTTGGACCAATTCATTTTTTTAATTTGTTTTTTACAGACAGCTTGCTAGAGCATATTGTCATGCAAACAAATTTATACGCATCCCAATTCATAAGCCAGAATCCCCGATCTTACTATGCTAGGGCAAATTTGTGGACACCAACTAATGTCCCGGAAATAAAAAAAAAATTTAGGACTTACATTTGCCATGGGGCTTGTTAAAAAACCGAGCATTCGATCCTACTGATCCAACCACCCTGTTCAAGCCACCCCTATGTTTTCAGTCGTTCTGCCTAGGACCCGTTATGAAATGCTCATAAGTCCATTTTTTCAAAAAGGCTACAATCTATATGTGGACAATTATTACACCAGCATACCCTTAAAAGTCTGGTTGAACACAACATCGGAGCTTGTGGGACCATCCGTAAAAACCGTCAGGGGTTTCCACAACCATTGGTCAACCAAAAGTTCCAAAAGGGGCAGTCAGGGGCTGTACGCAATGGAGAGCTGCTTGCCCTGAAGTATAGGGATAAGAGGGATATTTTTGTCCTCAGCTCGATCCACACAGATGCCACAAGGGCCACTGTAGAACTAGGATCCACCACTCCGAAGCAAAAACCTGTTTTAAATAATGATGGCCACTCGTTTTTCTTTACTTAGCTGCTTTTTTCTTGCCATAATACAAATTCTAACAGTCTATTCAGTAGGACTATCAGCTGTGTATCCACCTGACTTCTGCACAACACAACTGATGGTCCCAACCCCATTTATAAGGCAAGAAATCCCACTTATTAAACCTGACAGGGCACACCTGTGAAGTGAAAACCATTTCCGGTGACTACCTCTTGAAGCTCATCAAGAGAATGCCAAGAGTGTGCAAAGCAGTCATCAAAGGAAAAGGTGGCTACTTTGAAGAACCTAGAATATAAGACATATTTTCAGTTGTTTCACACTTTTTTTGTTAAGTATATAATTCCACACGTGTTAATTCATAGTTTTGAAGCCTGCAATGTGAATGCACAATTTTTATAGTCATGAAAATACAGAAAATCTTTAAATGAGAAGGTGTGTCCAAACTTTTGGTCTGTACTGTATATATATATTATATATATATTTATAATATGGTTGCCAAAAATAAAAAATCCTATTGATTGCACAGATACGTAGCACAATGTGAATGTTAATCTATATAATTGACATTAACTAAGGGGAAATGTAAGCGTCTGTAGAACTACTAAAAGGATATCTTCATAGTGTGACAAAGTCACTGGTAGTGTGTCAGAAGGGAGGTATGTGTCGCTGAGACTCTTAGACTCAGTGATGTTAAAACATGCAAGTTCTCATGCACAAGTAGGTGCAGAGAAAGTTAATAGAACGATATTTACAAGGGAATGTTTTCAGTGGATAACGAAAGTGTAGGGTGGAACGTTATCCACCATCCTTCCAATCAGGGGAGTGTCTGGGCTTTAAATAGTCAGCCCTGACACTCAGGTGTGTTCAGTACCTGGGGAAACTTTGTTCCAGGGAGGAGCTAGCACATGCTGTGATCAACCTGTGTGTAGCTAATTGTGAGTGGCCAGACCTTGGCCGAGATAAGGACTCTGCTGAAAGTTCTGAAAGTTTTGCATTTTGTTTTGTCTCTTTAGCTGAATGGGCTGTGTTTTTATTTATGGACTCAAGGGTAGTTTATGACTGCTAAATAAACTAACCTGAGAATTTAAAGAGACAGTATCTTGTGTTTTACCTACGCATACAGCCGAGCTTGTCGCTATACCACAATAGACTCACAAGCCCAAGTGGGTACACATATATAGTATATAATATTAAGCTCTATAAGGAATCTCCTATAAAATAAAACATCCAAAATGAATGTTTTGGGGGCCCCTGATGAAGCAAGAACGAAAGGTACATTGGTGCACATAGGACCACATCCCACATTTACTCACTTGGACATTTAAGTTGCCTTGTAACTACTGCTCCTCCATTTTGAATGTATTATTTTATAGGAGATTCTTTATAGAGCTTAATATTATATACTATATATGTGTACTCACTTGGGCTTGTGAGTGTAAGAAGCTATCTTCTTAGTAGTTCTAAAAACACTTACATTTCCCCTTGGTTATTGTCAACTATATATAAACTAGATGGTGGCCCGATTCTAACGCATCGGGTATTCTAGAATATGTATGCGGCCGACCGGGCGCAATTAGCAGAGCGGTGTTTAAATTTGGCGGCAATATCGGAGATTGGTCACGGGCGGCGACCGCGACCAATCAGCGAACCGTGTTAGTGAGAACTGGAGAGCGTGTTTAAATTTGGCATCAAAATCGCTGATTAGTCGCGACCAATCAGCAGACCGGTTTTTAAATTTGGCGCCCATACTGCTGATTGGTCGCGGTCGGCGGTCGCGACCAATCAGCAGAGCGATGCAGAGCGTTGTTTAAATTTGGCGCCAAAGTCGCTGATTGGTCGCGGATGGCGGCCGCGACCAATCAGCAAAGCGGTGTTTAAATTTTGGGCCAAAAGCGCTGATTGGTCGCGGGCGGCGGTCGCGACCAATCGGCGAACCGTGGTAGTGAGGACTGGAGAGCGTGTTTAAATTTGGCACCAAAATCGCTGATTAGTCGCGACCGATCAGCAAAGAGGGAGGTGTTTAAATTTGGCCCCAATACTGCTAATTGGTCGCGGCAAGCGACCGCGACCAATCAGCAGAGCGTTGTTTAAATTTGGCACAAAAAACGAAGATTGGTCGCGGCCGGTGGTTGCGACCAATCAGCAGAGTGAGGTTTAAATTTGGCGCCAATACTGCTGACTGGTCACGGCCAACAACCGCAACCAATGAGCAGAGCGGTGTTTAAATTTTGCGCCAATACTGCTGATTGATCTCGGCCAGCGACCGCGATGAATCAGCAGAGCGTTGATTAAATTTGGCGCCAATCTTGCTGATTGGTCGCAGATGCCGGACGCGTCCAATCAGCAGAGCGGTGTTTAAATTTGGCGCCAAAATCGCTGATTAGTCGCGGCTGACGGCCGCGACCAATCAGCAGAGCGTTGTTTAAATTTGGCGCCAAAATCGCTGATTGTTCGCGGCCGGCGACCGCGACCAATCAGCAGAGCGGGGTTTAAATTTGGCCCCAATACTGCTAATGGGTCGCGGCAAGCGACCGCGACCAATCAGCAGAGCGTTGATTAAATTTGGCGCCAATCTCGTTGATTGGTCGCGGCTGGACTCCGCGACCAATCAGCAGAGCGTTGTTTAAATTTGGCACCAATCTCGCTGATTGGTTGCGGCTGGACTCCGCGACCAATCAGCAGAGCGTTGTTTAAATTTGGCGCCAATCTCGCTGATTGGACGCGTCCGGCATCCGCGACCAATCAGCAGAGCGTTGTTTAAATTTGGCGCCAAGGTCGCTGATTGGTTGCGGCTGGCGTCCGCGACCAATTAGCACAGCAGTGTTTAAATGTGGCGGCAAGATCAGTGATTGGTCGCGGCCGCTATTTAAATGTGGCGGCCAAATCGGTGATTGGTCGCGGGCAGCGGCCGCGACCAATCAGCAGAGCGGTGTTTAACTTTAGCGCCAAGATCACTGATTGGTCACGCTCTCCGCACGCGACCAATCAGCTAATCGTATTGGTGAGGAGCGGGGAGCGGAATTGTATTAGTGAGGACCGGGGAGCGCCGCAGCCTGTGCGGGTACTTCCGCTGCGAGAACCCGGGACATGAGCGACTGCTCGCAGCAGAAGTATCCCGACCCGCAGCGCCGCTCCCCGGTCCTCCCTTCACACCCTAGCCGCTGATGTCACCACAGTATCCGCATGGTGTTACAAAGGTCCGGACATTTATGTTAAAAATCGCTGATTGGTCGCTGGCGCTGCCCGCGACCAATCACCGATTTGGGCGCCAAATTTAAATATCGGCCGCGACCAATCACCGATCTTGGCTCCACATTTAAAGACCGCTGTGCTGATTGGTCGCCGACGTAGGGCGCGACCAATCACCGATTTTGGCGCCACATTTAAATAGCGTCCGCGACCAATCAGCACAGCGGTGTTTAAATGTGGAGCCAAGATCGGTGATTGGTCGCGGACGCTGCCCGAGACCAATCAGCACCGTAGTGTTTAACTTTTGCGGCAAGAACCTTGATTGGTCGCGGGCCAAGACAGCGACCAATCACCGATTTATGCGGCACTTTTAAATAGCGGCCGAGACCAATTGGATGTCAGTGCCGCTCCCCGGTCCTCCCTTCACACCCTAGCCGCTGATGTCCCCACAGTATCCGCATGGTGTTACAAAGATCCGGACATTTGTGTTAAAATTCGGTGATTGGTCGCTGGCGCTGCCCGCGACCAATCACCGATTTGGGCGCCAAATTTAAATATCGGCCGCGACCAATCACCGATCTTGGCTCCACATTTAAACACCGCTGTGCTGATTGGTCGAGGCCGATATTTAAATTTGGCGCCCAAATCGGTGATTGGTCGCGGGCAGCGCCGGCGACCAATCAGCGATTTTTAACACAAATGTCCGGACCTTTGTAACACCATGCGGATACTGTGGGGACATCAGCGGCTAGGGTGTGAAGGGAGGACCGGGGAGCGGCGCTGCGGGTCCGGATACTTCTGCTCCGAGCGCCCGCTCATGTCCCGGGTTCTCGGAGCGGAAGTACCCGCACAGGCAGCGCCGCTGACATCCAATTGGTCACGGCCGCTATTTAAATCTGGTGCACAAATCGGTGATTGGTCGCTGTCTTGGCCCGCGACCAATCACCGATTTGGGCGCCAAATTTAAATATCGGCCGCGACCAATCACCGATCTTGGCTCCACATTTAAACACCGCTGTGCTGATTGGTCGCGGCCGATATTTAAATTTGGTGCCCAAATCGGTGATTGGTCGCGGGCAGCGTCGGCGACCAATCAGCACAGCGGTGTTTAAGTTTTGCGCTAAGATCAGTGATTGGTCGAGTCCGAAGACCGCGACCAATCATCGAATCGTCTTGGTGAGGACCGGGGAGCGGCGCTGCCTGTGCGGCTACTTATGCTGCGAGAACCCGGGACATAGCGGGCGCTTGCAGGAGAAGTATCCCGACCCGCAGCGCCGCTCCCCGGTCCTCCCTTCCGCATGGAGGTCAGTGGCGCCGGCGGTCCTTCCGCTGATACCGGCCGGGAGATGAGCGCCTCGCGCCGGTCATCTCCCGGCTGCATCGCCGCTGAGCTCCGTCCCGCAAATGAGCCGCTAATGGCCGCCATCTTTTTTCAGAAATCCCGCGACGCTGATTGGCCGCTGGCGGACCAATGAGCGACGCGGGATTTCCTGGACAGACAGACAGACAGACGGGATAAGACGATTATATATATAGATTAACATTCACATTGTGCTATATATGTGCAATCATTAGGATTTTTTTTGGCAACCATGTTATAGGCATATATCTAATATATATAATTGTCTTATCCCGTCTGTCTGTCTAGAAAATCCCGCATCGCTGATTGGTTCGGCCGCGGCCAATCAGCGACGCGGGATTTCAGAAAAAAGATGGCGGCCGTTAGCGGCTCATCTGCCGCACGAAGGTCAGCAGCGATGCAGCCGGGAGATGACCGGCGCTAGCCGGTCATCTCCCGGCTGATCGCAGCAGAACTACCCTGACCGGCGGCGCCGCTGACCTCCATGCGGCTACCGTCAGGAGATCAGCGGCTAGGACCGCTGATCTCCCGACAGTAAGTGTGAAGGGAGGACCGGGGAGCAGCGGCGCCGCCGGTCGGGATGCTTCTGCTGCGAGCAGCCGGTCATCTCCCAGCTGCTAGCAGCGGAAGTACCCGCATAAGCAGCGCCGCTCCCAGGCCCACACTAATACGACGCTGATTGGTCGCTGCCGACGGCCGCGACCAATCAGCTATATTGGCGCCAAGTCTAAACACTGCTCTGCGCCAACCAGCGCAGCGGTGTTTAAATTGGCGCCAATATCGCTGATTGGTCGGGGCCGGCGGCCGAGACCAATCAGCACAACGGTGTTTAAACTTGGCGACAATATCGCTGATTGTTCGCGGCCGTCGGCAGCGACCAATCAGCGATATTGGCGCCAAATTTAAACACCGCTCTTCACAGAGGTCAGCGGCGATGCAGCCGAAGTACCCCGACCAGCAGCGCCGCTGACCTCCATGCGGCTACCGTCAGGAGATCAGCGGCTAGGGCCGCTGATCTCCCGACGGCAAGTGTGAAGGGAGGACCGGGGAGCGGCGCCGCCGGTCGGGATACTTCTGCTGCGAGCAGCCGGTCATCTCCCGCTGCGCCGCTCCCCGGTCCTCACTAATACAATTCGCTGATTGGTCGCGGCCGGGACCAATAAGCGATATTGGCGCCAAATTTAAACACCGCTGTGCTGATTGCGCCCGGTGTACCGCATACATATTCTAGAATACCCGATGCGTTTGAATCGGGCCACCATCTAGTATATATATATTCACTACTGTCTCTATATATGTGATACTCATGTGTTGGTGACTTGGGGTCCTCCATTATTATACTCTGTAGAATTGTCTTTTAATTTTTGCAATATTTATTTTAGCGTCAATAAGCACCTATTGTTTCATTTTGGTGGTATCTACAGTCATATATATGTATATACATACAGCATATATATACTGTATAAGATCTGATGTCTGTAGTCACAGTATGTCAGCAATGTACAGTATGTACTTTATTGTGCACTGACATTAGATCATATATGCCCTGGACTGATCCTGCACCGACTACCAGACATCACATTGTATAGATGGCAGTATAGATATAATCTGTGATGTCCTGTACAGGGCCGGCTCCAGGTTTTCGTAGGCTCAAAAGAGTCTCAGTGGCCCCTTTAACACATACCACAATTCATGATGCACAGATAAGGCGGAGAAATATAGATATAGTACAATGCCAAAGATTTCACTTACAGTATTTTTCGGACTATAAGACGCACTTTTTTCCCTCCAAAATTTTGGAGGAAAATGGGGGGTGCGTTTTATAGTCCAAATGTTGGGGGGGGGGGTATATATGTGTGGTGTGTGGGGGGAGCGGTAGAGGAGCGGGGCACAGGAGGCAGCAGCCGCCCGCTGCAGCCTACACTGTCCCCGCTGCTAAAGAAAATGAATATTCATGCTCCTTATTAGCAGCACACAGTGCAGCCGCGCTGTGGCTCCTGCCAGAATCGCCTGTGCCCGCTGTTAAAGGGCAGGAATATTCAACCTCTCTCCACGCCCATGGGCATGGTGAGGGGGTGAATATTCATGCCCTTTAATAAGCGGGCACACGCTACGGCTACGGTGTGTGCCGGCTATGAAGGAGAGTGAAGTCACTGCTCCCAGCGCACACAGTCCCGGCATGGGGAGCAGTGACTTTTGGCAGCTGATCTCTCCTTGTGAGCCACGCATGGCAGTGATGTCATGCGAGGCTCACATGGAGGGATCAGTGCGGGCAGACAGGACGCGGCGCTGGAGGAGAGAAGAAAGGTGAGTATCAGTGTTTATTTTCTTTTATGTGCAGCATGATGGGGATTAGGGGGACCATGCATACCAGGATAAGGAAGAGGGGCAATACATACCAGGGTAACGCTGAGGGGGCCATACATACCAGGGTAACGCTGAGGGGGCCATACATACCAGGGTAATGCTGAGGGGGCCATACATACCAGGGTAACGCTGAGGGGGCCATGTGCAGCATGATGGGGATTAGAGGTGCCATACATACCAGGACAACGATGAGGGGTGCCATGCATACCACTATACCAGGATAAGGATGAGGGGTGCCATGCATACCGGGACAGGGATGAGGGGTGCCATGCATACCGGGACAGGGATGAGGGGTGCCATGCATACTGGGACAGGGATGAGGGGTGCCATGCATACTGGGACAGGGATGAGGGGTGCCATGCATACTGGGACAGGGATGAGGGGTGCCATGCATACCGGGACAGGGATGAGGGGTGCCATGCATACCAGGGTAACGCTGAGGGGGCCATATGCAGCATGATGGGGATTAGAGGTGCCATACATACCAGGACAGCGATGAGGGGTGCCATGCATACAGGGACAGGGATGAGGGGTGCCATGCATACCGGGACAGGGATGAGGGGTGCCATGCATACCGGGACAGGGATGAGGGGAGCCATGCATACCGGGACAGGGATGAGGGGTGCCATGCATACCGGGACAGGGATGAGGGGTGCCATGCATATCGGGACAGGGATGAGGGGTACCATGCATACCGGGATAGGGATGAGGAGTGCCATGCATACCGGGATAGAGATGAGGGGTTCCATGCATACCAGGATGGGGACCACGTATAAAAGGAAGGGGGGGGGCATATATACCAGGATGGGGGATATTGTCAGAATTGGGGGACATTACCCCTATACCAGTGTCAGCAGAAGACCCCCTCCCCCTTAAAAGTGCATCATGAACACATTTTTGGCTTACATTTTTTTTTTTTTTTTTTTTTCCTCCTCTAAAACCTAGGTGCGTCTTATGGTCCGGTGCATCTTATAGTCCGAAAAATACGGTACTTCTTACATTACATGAGTGATATCTATTGTAAATTCTATAATAGCTCAGAAACCGGCGAATCCTCACAGTGCATGGGGCGTGTCAAGGGGGGATTCAAAAGTTTTCATTTTAGACTGTACATAATAGTCCTCCATACAGTAGTATGAGCACCACATAGTCCTCCATACAGTATTATGGGGACCACATAGTCCTCCATACAGTATTATGGACACCACATAGTCCTCCATACAGTATTATGGGCACTACATAGTATTCCATACAGTATTATGGGCACCACATAGTCCACCACATAGTCCTCCATACAGTATTATGGACACCACATAGTCCTCCATACAGTATTATGGGCACCACATAGTCCTCCATACAGTATTATGGACACCACATAGTCCTCCATACAGTATTATGGGCACTACATAGTACTCCATACAGTATTATGGGCACCACATAGTCCTCTATACAGAATGGGCTCCATACTGAATAATGGACCCCATATAATGTTCCATAAAGAATAATAGGCCCCATATAATGCTCTATACACAATAATGAACCCCATATAATGCTCATTACACCATAATTGACCCCATATATTACTCCATGCAGAATAATGGGCCCCATATAATGCTCCATAGAGAATGGGCCCCATATAATGCTCCATAGAGAATGGGCTCCATACATAAAAAAATAAATAAAATACTCACCTCTCCTCATACCCTGCTGGCTACAGGTCCTGTCTCTTCAACACTGAGACGTCACAGAGTCAGAAGACGTAGAGGAGACTGGACCTGCGGCCAGCAGGGTATGACGAGAGGTGAGTATTTCAAACACCGTAAAGCACGGGGGGGGGTTACACTGGGCCCCCCCAACTCACAGGCCCAATAGCGTTCCAGTGTCCCCAACTGTCAGTGGGCCCACCCCCTCTTGCCCAGGGCCCTGGCACTTGACCTGGTGCAATGGGTGGTTATGCCGGCTCTGGCCCTGTAGCTGGTGCAGGATCAGTCTGGGGCAGGGGTCTGTATAGTAAGGTCTGAAGTGTCTCGATCTCAGGTCCGATGTGATTTGAACATTCATACAGATCGAGAGCCGATGATCTCACACTGACAGCACGACCCCAACCTGCTTGAAGGGTCCATCTGCTACAATAAATCTTTCTGATCCTCAGCAGAGCGACCATAGATAACATTCAGGATCTGGCCCTGGACTTGTCAGGAGGTGAGCAGCGTCCTGCCACTTCCACACTCTACAAAAAGTATAAATCTCCTGTCCTGACCACTATCCGGAGCTCAGGCTAAGGCCACGGCCCCACTATCAGTATTTGGTCAGTATATTTTCTCAGGAGTGGGAGCCAAAACCAGGTCAGTAACAAATCAGAGAAAAGGTATAATAGAAACAAGTCACCAATTCTGCATTTATCACCAACTCCTGGTTTTGTCTCCCACTCCTGTGAAAAAATACTGATGGAATACTGACCAAATACTGATAGTGGGGTCGTGGCCTTACAAGAATCAAAGATGTCTGCCCTCTCGTACTGCTCAGCGGCTGAAGCTTCTCTCCGGCAGGCATAAGAACGTGGCCTGTGCCGGCTGTTCTGGGCTGCAGATGCCCAGCTGGCACATGTACACAATGAAAGATACAGGGCCGCCCTGCAGTCTGTAAAGAAGCAGCTGCTTGGCCACCGGCTTGGAGGGCATGTGCCCCTCTGGCCCACCTCGCCCCTGGTCAATATGATACCATCTTTTTCATTAGTTGGTGAGGTTAGAAGAAATTTCACTCCAAGACAGTGGATTTTGTACTTTATTCCAGTATATTTATACATAGAAAACATGGCAATGAAAAACAAGTAGATGCACGTGCATAAAAATGTCCCAACATTAATTAAAAAAAAACCCTTTAAGATACAGATAATACTTGTATACAAAAATATTAACACATTCTCAAATTGTATATAAAGTGCACAAAAGTCAATAGCCCTGACATATAGTGTACACAGGGTCCCGTCCCCCACATGGTATACACAAAATACAATGTCATCCAGGAAATAAAAAATAACAAATACATTTAATCTATTCTGAAATCCCATGTCTATACAAGATAATAATATGTAAAATTCTACAGTGTCAAAGAAATGAGCTAGAGACTACTACATGGCGATGATGCCTACACACAAGATAATGCCCAGCTAATGCTGTAAATGATACAAATATTACCAGTCACCCAATTAGACACATGAGGTCCGGGCAAGTGATTTTCTACAGTTCATTGACCTCTATGATGACATCTAATATTTTTAATCATTTATAGAGCGGGGTACATTGGGCCTCATTAATAAATCTGCTCACTAGAAAACTAGTTGCCCATACTAACCAATTACAGCTCAGCTAAGGTTGTTTTAACTGACCTGGAAAAGTAAAAGCTGTTCTGTGATTGGCTGGGATAAGTAAAAAGGCTGTTTTAATAAATGATTCCCAATGTACCAAGCCCCGCCATAAATGTTATTGATTACAGTAGGGGCCACAATATCCCATGTGTATAGTCATCACATTCATCTTATTGTCTGCGGTTACCTTGGGACATGCTATATTGAAATGTAAGATGATATCAGTGGGGTCCATGAGGCAGAGCAGTGTGTGGTACGTGTGACATTTCCTAATATCGAGCAATCAATACTGTACCTTGGTCTGGAATGCAAAGTCTGCGTGGACAAGGAAGGGGCTCCCAGATGCCAGCTGTAAAACCCGTCGCTCCACCATCACACGCTCATCACCGTCAGCAAGCAGGGCTCTTTTGCCGATGATCTTAACAGCAAAATGTTTGCGGGTAGATGAATCTTCCGCCAGCAGGACCGTTCCATAGCATCCCCGGCCAAGCACTTGATGGAATAATAATCTCCTCTTGATGGTATCAGAGACTGTGCTTTTGGAGCCGGTTGGCCGAACACCGCTGCTTCCTTCAGCTTCTTCAGCCTTCTGCTTTAGATCCATGGGTTTCTGTCCTAATGTAATCCTTCTTCTTTTCTTCTCCTTTTTGTCCCCTGATGAGATGAAGATGGCTCCTCTCTTCTTGGCTCCCATCTTCTGACTTTCTACCTTCTCCTTTTCTTCCACTTCTTCTTTCTTCTGGACTGGTTGTTTTGTCCTGTTGACTGAAGACTTCCTCTCATCATCAGATGTGTCATGGGAAGGTCTTAGTCTCTTCGCGCCTTCTCTCCTCACCACGTTCTCCTCTACTTCTTTCTTCTGGACTGGTGGTTTTGTCCTGTTGACTGAAGACTTCCTCTCATCATCAGATGTGTCATGGGAAGGTCTTCGTGTCTTCACTCTTTCTCTGCTCACCACAATCTCCTCCTCTTTTATACCCATATTATTGCTTTGCTTAGAGTTAGCCGACATCTCCTCCACTGTTGTTGGTCAATTCCAACTGTCACTTCCAACTGTCACTCAGTACATTTCATATGGAATCATCATGCATGCACCACCACTGGTCATGTGATCAGCATCTGACCAATGATATTTAAGAGATAAATGAACATTAGCTGAGATTAAATATTCAGGTAATATTCAGATATTCTGTGGAACACAAGGTGCCACATTTACTAATAGTAATAGAACTGCACTAAGTCGCCAATTTAATTTACATTGTTACTACAGAGCATCAGATGAATGTAATATAATAAATATTAGCAAGATGTATGATTTCCATCCACTCTACGTTTCATAGAAATACAGATATACTATCTTTTTATATAGAGATGTAGCAGAAGCCATCCTGATTGTTTGCAGCATGCTATGGTGATAGAGAAGCATGCATGACTGTGCCATGCAAATGGTGAGGAGCACCAAAATGGGACATGTGATTCACGTAGCCAGGGGCGTAATGTCCGCGGTCGCAGTGGCAGTCACTGCGACCGGGCCCAGGGGGGGTTGGGGCTTGTAAACACCAGCAGAAATTTCAACAGGATGTGTGTATCGCAGGGCACAGTCGCTTCGGGTCCGTGCGTGACTGGGTCGGGGGCAGAGCCGGACTGGGGTGTCTGGGGCCCACCAGGGACATTGACTCCAGGGGCCCACCCACCCTTCAGCTATTTGCAAATACCTGTTAGCCGTTATACCCATTATATTGGCGGCTCCTGCCCATCACTGTGCGCTCACCAGAACTGCGATGTACAATTACTGTAGTTTGCATTAAAGGGTTTTTATTGGTGAAAACAAGTTCTCAGCGATGCACAGGTTGGGAAGGTGATCACTTATTTATTGGTGGAATCCGCACTGTCAGAAGATTGTGGCACTTTGAGTATTTGGTGAGATTTTTACCTCTGTATTTATAAGACAAAACCAGGAGTGGAGCAATCCGAGGTAATGTTTTATGCATTTCTCACCCACTCCTGGTTTTCTCTTATAAATACAGAGGTGAAAATCTCACCAAATGCCAACTTGCTTTCTCTGGTGAACCTCTGTAACTGCATCTCTGCTGCTGTGTAATAGTCACAGGGCAGGGAGGGGTTAAACATCCAAGTATTTAATATCTATTGGAAATAAAGAGGTTTCCCCTTATTGATATCAGATAAAACAAATGACCAACCACAATCCACTCTACCAAGACCAATATTACCAGATAGAAGGCAGAAATACCACCACACCGTGACCAGATCACATATTACCACCACATAGTGCCCAAATAATGCCACATACAAGGCACAAATACCGCCACACCATGACCAAAGCACATAATATCACCACATAGTGATCAAATGCTACCAGATACAAGGTATAAATACTGACACACCATGAGACCACATATTACCACCACATAGTGACTGAATAATACCACATAGAAGGGACAAATATCGTCATGTCATGACCAAAGCACATAATGCCACCACATAGTGACAAATAATGCTAAAATAATAAAAATGTAAAAAAGCTCAGTATATTGGGTCAGTGTACAGGTTATACAGTGATCACCAGTGACATTATGCACAGGAGCTCTGTATATAGTGTACAGGTTATACAGTCATCACCAGTGACATTATACACAGAAGCTCTGTATATAGTGTCAGTGTACAGGTAATGCAATGATCACCATTGATATTATACACAGGAGCTCTGTATATAGTGTACAGGTAATACAGTGATCACCAGTGACATTATACACAGGAGCTCTGTATATAGTGTCAGTGTACAGGTAATACAGTGATCACCAGTGACATTATGCACAGGAGCTCTGTATATAGTGTCAGTGTGTGTGTGTATAGGTAATACACATACTCACCAGTGATGTCTCTAGGTGAAGTTCTTTATCTGCAGACCGATATATCACATCTTCTATGCAGGACTTATCTCTGCAGAAAATAACATAGTTAGCTATAACTGATCGCTTCCAGAGCACAAGCCACACTTTTCCCAAGATTTCTACACTGCATGAAATGACAAAATGCAACATAGTGCCGCACTACACAGTAAAATAAAACACAAAATACATTTAGGGACTCCATCTTTAATAAAAAAAAAACATCATGAGAGATCAGAGATTATGGGGCCCAGTCAGGGATCGTACATAGAAATCATGTGGCTCAGTCAGGGGCGTATACAGAAATCATGGGGCCAATCAGGTTAGGGGTGTACATAGAGATCATGGGGCCCAGTCAGCGGCGTACATAGAGATCATGGGGCCAATCAGGTTAGGGGTGTACATAGAGATCATGGGGCCCCCTCAGCGGCGTACATAGAGATCATGGGGCCCAGTCAGCGGAGTACATAGAGATCATGGGGCCCAGTCAGCGGCGTACATAGAGATTATGGGGCCCAGTCAGGGATCGTACATAGAGATCATGGGGCCCAGTCAGCGGCGTACATAGAGATCATGGGGCCCAGTCAGCGGCGTACATAGAGATCATGGGGCCAATCAGGTTAGGGGTGTACATAGAGATCATGGGGCCCCCTCAGCGGCGTACATAGAGATCATGGGGCCCAGTCAGCGGAGTACATAGAGATCATGGGGCCCAGTCAGCGGCGTACATAGAGATCATGGGGCCCAGTCAGCGGTGTACATAGAGATCATGGGGCCCAGTCAGCGGCGTACATAAAGATCATGGGGCCGAGTCAGAGGCGTACATAGAGATCATGGGGCCAATCAGGTTAGGGGTGTACATAGAGATCATGGGGCCCCCTCAGCGGCGTACATAGAGATCATGGGGCCCAGTCAGCGGAGTACATAGAGATCATGGGGCCCAGTCAGCGGCGTACATAGAGATCATGGAGCCCAGTCAGCGGTGTACATAGAGATCATGGGGCCCAGTCAGCGGCGTACATAGAGATCATGGGGCCCAGTCAGCGGCGTACATAGAGATCATGGGGCCCAGTCAGGGATCGTACATAGAGATCATGGGGCCCTATGAGGTGAGGCTCTCACCTCCTCAGGGAGCTCTCACAGGGCATCACAGGCCTTAGTATGAAGCAATACTAGAAGACTTGTGGTATTGTTTCATACTAAGGCCTGTGATGCCCTGTGGGAGCTCCTGAGGGCACCATACTGGGGAGGTGAGATCCTCACTTGGCAGTAGTAGGAGCAGCATCTCCATAGTGTGGCATTCACATCACACTACATGCTGCGCTGTACAGGACTCCCAGCCGGCAGCAGGACAGATGAGGAGGTAACTGGGACCAGCGCCGGACTGGAGTACCTGGGGCCCACCAGGAAAAAATCAATCTTGGGGCCCACCAGCACCATGCAGTTACCGTATATAGGAATAACATAAGTCCACAAACTCTTTCAAAATGAATCAACTTTATTAACCAATAAATCTCTGCTGCTGTGTAGTAGTCACAACACAGGGAGAGGTTAAACATCCAAGTATTTAATATGTATTGCAAATAAAGAATGTTCCCATTCTTAATATCCGAAAAAACAAATGACTGACAACCATCCACTTTACCTAGACTAATAATACCATATAGAAGAGAGAAATACCGCCACACCATGACCAGAACACATACCACCACATAGTGATCAAATACTACCAAGTACAAGGTATATATACTGCCACACCATGAGAAGACCACATATTACCACCACATAGTGACTGTCTGAATAATAACACATACAAGGGACAAATACCGCCATGCCATGACCATGGCACATAATGGCACCAGATAGTGACTGATAATGAAAATGTAAAAAAGCTCTGTATATAGTCAGTGTACAGATAATGTAGAGATTATCAGTGACATTATACACAGGAGCTCTGTGTATAGTGTCAGTGTAGAGGTCATACAGTGATCATCAGTGACATTATACACAGGAGCTCTGTATATAGTGTCAGTGTACAGGTAATATAGTGATCACCAGTGACATTATACACAGGAGCTCTGTATATAGAGTCAGTGTACAGATAATGTAGAGATTATCAGTGACATTATACACAGGAGCTCTGTGTATAGTGTCAGTGTAGAGGTAATACAGTGATCACCAGTGACATTATACACAGAAACTCTGTATATAGTGTCAGTGTACAGGTAATACAGGGATCATCAGTGACATTATACACAGGAGCTCTGTGTTTGGTGTCAGTGTACAGGTAATACAGTGTTCACCAGTGACATTATGCATAGGAGCTCAGTATATAGTGTCAGTGTACAGGTAATACAGTGATCACCAGTGACATTATACACAGGAGCTCTGTATATAGTGTCATTGTGTGTGTATAGGTAATACACATACTCACCAGTGATGTCTCTAGGTGAAGTTCTTTAACTGCAGACCGATATATCACATCTTCTATACAGTACTTATCTCTGCAGAAAATAACATAGTTAGCTATAACTGATCACTTCCAGAGCACAATCCACACTTTTCCCAAGATTTCTACACTGCATGAAATGACAAAAAAAGAAACATAGCACTGTACTACACAGTAACAGTGCTCCAGTATCATTCTGTGCCTGCTCATCTGTCAGCAGACATATTTGTCTGATGGCAAAGATCTAAGAGAGATGAAGACAGAAGACCTATGGATTACGTTGGGAGTGAGGATTTTTCTTTATTAAAGATGGAGTCCCTAAATGTGTTTTATTTTTAATAATAAAAAAAAAAATTCTATCTTTTTTTTTTCTGTTTACTAGAAATTGATGGTGGCTATGTCTAATTTGGCGTGAAACCATGAATTTCGGGCTTAGTACCAGCTGATAAGGCAAAGATGGCCTGGTACTAACCCTATTATTACCCAGTGTGCCACTCACCACCAGAGCCGCTGGAAGAGCTGGGTAAAGCACCTAGAAATGGTGCCATGATGAATGCGCCATTTTCAGGGGTGGCTGCGGGCTGCGATTTTCAGCGTGGAGGGCCAAGAACGCTTGGGCCTTACCATGCTGCGAATCCCAGCCCCCAGCAGCCTGGTTTTATCTGGCTGGCGATCAACATATGGCGGGAAAAAAAAAGTTAAGTTTAAAACAAATATTCGGCTTCTCTGTCTTTTGATCGCCAGCCAAGGTAAAGCCAGGCAGCTGGGGGTGGCAGTACGTAGCTGTCTGCTTTATCTGCGGTGAGAATCAAAAATTCATTTTTAAAATTTTCTTTTCACACTTCTATATGTGACAGACCCAACAGTCAATCGCAGATGCTGTCAAAGAGGATGGGCTTCTGTGATTGGCTGTTTGAGTAATGTACAATCAGCCCATACATTCTAGTATGGTACTATGTATGGGCTGCTTTCAGGTTACTCAAGCAGCCAGTCACAGACGCCCATTCTCTGTGTCAGCCTCTGTGATTGGCTGTTGGGACTGTCACACATATAGAAGTGTGAAAATAAATAAATAATAAAACAAAAATGACATAGCGCTCTGCAGAAATTTTGATTCTCAGCGCAGATAGAGGTGGCAGCCCGTAGCTGTCTGCTTTATCTGCCTGGTTTTACCTTGACTGGCGATCAAAAGTCAGGAAAGCCCAATGTTTTTTTTAAATTATTTAAAAAAATAATTTAAAAAAAAAAATGCGTGGGCTCCCGCCATATTTTGATCGTTGGGGCTGGGGGCTGGGATTCTCAGCATGGTAAGGCCCAAGCATTCTGGGCCCCCCACGCTGAAAATGGCAGCCTGCAGCCACCCCTGGAATTGGCGCATTCATCGTAGCACCATTTCCAGGCACTTTATCCGGCTCTTCCAACGGCCCTGGTGGGGGGTGGCACGCTGGGTAATAATGGAGTTAATACCAGCTTTGTATTATCAGCTGGCACTAAGCCTGAAATTCATGGAGTCACGCCAAACTAGACATGGCCACCATGAATTTCCAGTAAACAGAAAAAAACACAACACAGAATTTTTTTTTTAATAAAAATAAAACACAAAACACATGTAGGGACTCCATCTTTAATAAAAAAACAAAACCCTTGCTCTGACGTAATCCACGGATCTTCTGTCTCCAGCTCAGCTACATCTTTGCCATCAGACAAATATGCCGGCTGACAGAGATGAGCAGGCACAGAATGACACTAGAACACAGTTCTCAGAGAAGTGCTCAGCTGGCCTCCAGCCGCCGACCATGTTTTGCTGTGCGTTGCAAATAATGCATACTTTCAAACACATGCCTATTTTTGCAATGCAAGTCTACGGTACATTACGTCTGCGCTGATTTACAACGGATCCGTTGTAACGCACAGCATAAACGCAATGTTAACCCAGCCTAACAGCAGCGAGAAGGGGAGACGGAGCCCTGGAGACCGCCTAGTCAGTCTACTGGTGGTACTATCATGCCCATTGCCCAGTATGTACTGCCAGCCTCTGTGGTATTAGCATTCAAGCTCACATGGCATGTCCTGCCAGCCAGCCACTGGTGTTAGTACTAGCATGATAGTACCACACCACCAGTGGCTGGGCAATGGGCATGCATGATGATACCAACAGTGGCTGGCAGGACATGCTGGGCATGATTCATGCCTTGTATGTCTTGCCAGCCTCTGTGGTACAATCATGCCCACCCACTATGTCCTGCCAGCCCCTGGTAATAGTACATGCTGCTGGGCATAGTACCAGTAACCAGACGCTGGCAGGACATGCTGGGCATGAATCATGCCTAGTATGTACTGCCAGCCTCCTTGGTAATATCATGCCCACCCACTATGTCCTGCCAGCTCCTGGTGGTAGTACATGCTGCTGGGCATAGTACCAGTAACCAGAGGCTGGCAGCAGGTCATGCTAGGCAATGGGTATGATGATAATCATGCCCATTGTCCAGTAGTGTTTACTGCCAGCCCCGGCCAGGGGTCCTCCCAGTCACCCCTCCCTGCTTCCTGCTTTTCATACTGACGCGTAGAGATGAGCTGCAGCCGCTGCCTGGAGCGACGCAGGGTCCGCACTCCACAGCGCGCACAGGAAGCAGTCCCAGGGCAATGACGTCATCACCCTGAGACTGACCTCCTGCGCACGCGCCGGCAGTGTCGCTGCGCAGAGGAGGCAGAGGGCCCATCGCTAATCATATCGGCAGTGCTGCGAACCGGGGGGGGGCCTCTGTTCTCTGTACAGGGCCCAGGGGGGTAGGGGGCGGGGCCATCGGGACCCGGGGGTTTTCCCGATCCTCCGGTCGGCCAGTCCGCCCCTGCAGAGGGGCATATGTATACATGCAGGTCGGCCACATCCCAGTGGTGCAGACACATCCACACTGCTCCCTGTATACTTGTGCACTGCCGTCTGCTGCAGTGGTAGGAGCCGCCTGAATGCATCTTCTTCCTGCCGGAGAGGAGCTTGTGGGCCTGTGCGGTGAGGAGGTGGACGCTGCGCACCTCCTGAGAAGTATATGGCACTCCATGTATCTGTGCACATAGTATACCACTCTAGTATATAGCAGAAAGGAGACATCGACCAGAAGAGTCCAGGAATGTGGGTGATGCTAATAATTATTATATTGATAACCAGGTGGAAGAGGAGGAAATGCAAAAAAAGGGGGGGAATTAAAAACTATACGCAAAGGGGACGTCGAGACAGGAATTACAATTAAAACCAGTGGGACTGGATCATGATTAGAACAGCAAAGGGATAATACAGAGAATCAAGCCACAAATTAATCCAGTATATAAAAATATATATACATATCATTAGTTAGATATATCTGTACATATGATTGTTTAATTATCATAAACTTTACATAAAGTGCAAGTGTGACGCCTCTGCTCAGAGAAGCCCGTGTTTTACCCTGGGTGTTGGGGGACTCGGTGTCGGGCCCTGTGATGGAGAGGTGGGATGCAGCCGTGGCCCGGGCCCGACCCGTGCTCAGGGCTGTCACATTAGAAAGAGATGGTGTGGGCTAGTCCGGCTTGAGTGGCTGATTAACGACTACGCCACCTGTGGTGCCTGGTGAAGGGTCACCTGCACCGCTACAGTCCGCTGAGGCATGGTGTTATGGCGGCCAAAGTTCTCACTGCTCCCCACAGGCGGAGCAGGGCCTCAGGGCAGGCAGACAGGATGGAAGGGGGGTAGTAGTGCGAGGAGTACGGGCACCGCGTCGCATGGTATGGCGCATAATGAACAGTCTGGAGGCCATAGGGGTGAACTTCCAAGGCTTTACTCACTTAGAGATGACAGCGGGAAGGCGACTCCCTGCTTCCCGCCGAGTCCTGCGGCCACCAGGGACTGGGGTCCGACTACCTCCGAGAAAGTCCAGTGTTCTGTAGCGACCCTACACCAGAGTGTTCCTGCACTACAGACTTCACCCTTTCCCGTCTGTGCGTGTGTAGCTAGGCCGGGTCTCCCTCTGAGCTCCTCTCAGGACTAAGGCACGGGTGGCAATTCCTCTCCATCCGATGCCCGGTGGGATCCTCAGGGCCTAACCGGGCTTTCCCATCCAAGACATAAGGTACAAGGTCGGGGGCCGGTACCCCTCATGCAGCCAGAATCCCTCTGAATAGATCAGGTAGGCGAGGACAGGTGGCGTACTCCGCTCCGTCTGCATCCTCCCTGGGACCCATTTGCTAGGGAGCCACAATCTAAAGCTCCCGGGCCTTCTTGATCCTGGTCCTTGGCCGGGTTGAGACATTCCTTGTCTGCAACCTACCTCTCGTCCCAAGGCCAGGGTACGAGGGCTGTGTCCCTTACCGGTGCAGGCCCACACAGGATCTGCGCTCCCGGAGTGAAGTCACATTAACACGTAGTAGTTTGACAGCACAGTACGACCACTAGGACTTGACTAATTAGGACCAATGAACGACTAGCAGAAAAGGACTAAGATCAAAAATGGCTTTTCATTAAATATTAGATCTAAAGTGTCACTAACTTGTAAGGTCTCCACCCTCACCCACTAACTGGTTCCTACCACTTTGTGTTCCCCAGTCTCCCTGTAACCAGGGGAGCAGCACCTAGTACATACTAGCTCCCTCTGGTGGAGAAGTGTGGTGTTGGATGCAAAAGGTTAGGTCACAACTATCACACTGGCCTTACCTCGGAGGAGGAACACTACACTCCACTAAAGAAGTGCAGCATTCCTGTGGCGGTCGAACCCTCAGGGGCGCCACACAAGTGCTTCCAAAGTATAAATATACATAAATTATATATCTCATATGTGAACAAATACAGGTGTTTCTCACTAAATTAGAATATCATCAAAAATTAATTTATTTCAGTTCTTCAATGCAAAATGTGAACCTCATATATTATATAGAGTCATTACAGAATGATCTATTGTTTATTTCTGTTAATGCTGATGATTATGGCTATACGAGTTTCACTTTTTTGTATTGAAGAACTGAACTAAATTAACTTTTTGATGATATTCTAATTTAGTGAGATGCACCTGTATATGTATATATACAAGGGCTGATCCCTTATTATTTGTATGTGGGTGTGAATCCTGTAGAGCAGTGGTCCCCAACCTTTTTTTGCACCAGGGACCGGCTTGAAGCAAGATCATTTTTCCATGGCCCAGCAAGGAGGGGGTGGGGTGGGCGGGGCTTTGGTCATATGGGGGCGGGGTAATGGAGGGATTTGGAGTTTAGTGCATACTTATCATATAGTGTAGACCAGGTCCCCGCCAGGAGCTATGCCAGGAGCCCCACATAATGTGCTGTGCCAGGAGCCGCATCACTGAGGCCCCATCACGCCCTCCAGCAGGACAGGGCAGCTGTCCTGACAGCTGCTGTTCAGCTGCATTTACTTCATCCCAGGGGCGGACACAGACTGTAGTGGGCCCCTGTGCAAGAAATTTTTGGGGGCCCCCCCCGCCCTTCATAAGGCAACAAAGTTATGTAAACATAACCCCCCCATGTGCATCTCTCACCCCCCCATGTGCAGCTCACCCCCGTGCATCTCTCATCCCCCTCCGTGCATCTCTCATCCCCCTCCGTGCATCTCTCATCCACCCCCCGTGCATCTCTCATCCCCTCCGTGCATCTCTCATCCCCCCCGTGCATCTCTCACCCCCCCGTGCATCTCTCATCCACCCCCCGTGCATCTCTCATCCCCCCCCCGTGCATCTCTCACCCCCCCGTGCATCTCTCATCCACCCCCCGTGCATCTCTCATCCCCCCCCCGTGCATCTCTCATCCACCCCCCGTGCATCTCTCATCCCCTCCGTGCATCTCTCATCCCCCCCGTGCATCTCTCACCCCCCCGTGCATCTCTCATCCACCCCCCGTGCATCTCTCACCCCCCCGTGCATCTCTCATCCACCCCCCGTGCATCTCTCATCCCCCCCGTGCATCTCTCACCCCCCGTGCATCTCTCATCTCTCCCCTCCCTCCCATGTGCATCTCTCATCTCTCCCCTCCCCCCATGTGCATCTCTCATCTCTCCCCTCCCCCCATGTGCATCTCTCATCTCTCCCCTCCCCCCATGTGGATCTCTCATCTCTCCCCTCCCCCATGTGCATCTCTCATCTCTCCCCTCCCCCCCATGTGGATCTCTCATCTCTCCCCTCCCCCATGTGCATCTCTCCCCTCCCCCCCATGTGGATCTCTCATCTCTCCCCTCCCCCATGTGCATCTCTCATCTCTCCCCTCCCCCCATGTGCATCTCCCATTCCCCCCACTCCTAGTTAATTGTATTTAAAAAAAAATAAAACTTGTTATACTTACCCCCATGCGATCCCTGCAGAATCCTGGAGCTCGTCCAAATCGCTGACACCAGGTTCTCCTGACTTCCGGCCATGTGACGGCGCCGTCACATGACCGGAAGTCAGGGGAATCATGAAGGTGCTGCCGCAGCAGCGCAGCGCTAAGATGTCCCGGACCCGGCGCTTAGCATGCGGCCGGGGGCCCCATGAGGAGAGAGACGCACAAGAGGGGGGCTCCGAGGGGGCTCCTACCGGCCGGGCCCCATACTGGAGTCAGGGCAGTCATGCCCTGATGGCGGCCCTGCTGGAGGCTGGAGGGGCCCCCTCTCCCCGCGGACCGGCTGAAAAACCCCAACGGCCCGGTCCTGGTCCGCGGACCGGCGGTTGGGGACCTCTGCTGTAGAGAGTAGTGCACTGACTTGGGCATATGTGCTGTTGACAGATATGTATTTGTATCCACTTTAAGCGTTTTTAAAAAAGGTGACCACATGTGCATTGTACTCATGCTATAGCAGATGCAGATCCCACTCCTGATTGGCGTCCACCCGATGTATGTTTCGGCTTCTTGTCTTCGTCAGGGGGTGGCATCATTCGGAAAGAGCTAAGAGTTAAACGGCCAACTATAGCCAATCAGGATGGAGGTATGTCTCCACCAACCAATGGGTGCTGAGGAGGCGTGGCGCGATACACAACGCGCACCAACGCTACGAGGAAACTACGGCGACATGTGACCTGTGATGCTGCGAGCACGTGATGGAGACACATGATCGGGGGTCACGGGGCACATATAGATACAGTCGGGGAGGATGATGTGGAGACGTTCATGCATATCGCCTCTTCAGCAGACATCTAATCTACTGATTGAGTGTGGATATATCGGATAAAGTGGAAAATCTTCTTCATTTATAATGATGGATAACGAGTATAGGTTACATATTACAGCAATACACAGGAATAGGGGGTAGTGAGTGTTACACGTATATAAGAATATAAAGCATATCATAAATTATTATGTGTGATCAGGTGATAAATAAATAATATATACTGTATATTATACGGATATTAGTCCCCATATACAATACAAAGATTAATGAATTAGACTAAAAATAACCATTATAATAGATGGAGAAAAAGGGGGAATAAATACTAAGTCATTATTAAAGGGGTTTTCCCACAAACAAAAGTTCATTTGAATCATTGTCTGTGTCTGACCCTGTACGGAACATACCACAGCTCCTGGGCAGGGGGGGAGCAAAAGACAATACAGACATTACAGCCGGGGATCGCAGAGGATTCATTTTCTGAGGTAAAACATTTCACTGCCTGATTTAAACTATATTTTCCCTCACAAAATGAATCCTCTGTTATCCCCTGCTGTAATGTCTGTATACTCCTTTGCTTCCTCCCCTGCTCAGGAGATGTGGTATGATCAGACCATGTTCTGTACACCATCAGACACAGCCATTCATTACAATTACTTTTGTTTGTGGGAAAACCCCTTTAATACATATATCGAAATCGTGAAAATCAATAGTGAATATGTTTATATAAATATATAAAAGTGCAGTGACATGTGAACAATAAATAAAGGGTGAAAAATATATAAAATATATATATAAAAGAAAAAAAATGTATAAAATAATAAAATATCAGTGACATGTGACCAATTAATAAAGGGGAAGGGAAGGAAAAAAAGGAGGGGAGAGGTGTGGACGGGAGGGTTGGGGAGGGGGAAAAGGTGAACGTGAGGAAAAACTAAAAAGATAATATTAATGCATATATATGACGCGCCCCCTGGGACATATTCCTTTTTGAGGGGAATACCCGGCACCGGATCAGATGGGGGGTTGTAGTCTCCGAGCGGCTGTGACCCGGCCCCGTGCCCAGGGCGTCAAGCTCAGTGTTATGTGGCAGTCCTACAGATGTTATTAAGAGTTCTTTTGTGTCGACTACGCCACCCGTTGTGATGCGGTCACTGTGGCCGCCGCTGCAGCAGGGTCCGCTGAGGCTGATGGTGGGTGCGCAGCTTGGTGGGATAACCCCCAACGGGAGGGGTATAGCCTCAGAGGGGACAGGCGCAGAGGATGGGGGTTGTGGTGGTGTAGTGCAGACGGCAGTGAAGACAGAGTCGGGTTGTGCAGTTAAGGATGTTTACTTACTGCAGATGTTGTACTGGTCAGTCCAGCTGCTAGTGACCACCCGAGCCGTGCTGCGTCCACCAGGTCCTGGATCCAGCCAACCCCCAAACAAGTCCGGAGCGTGGCCCTGAGCTCTCTTTCTGTCCCGTTCTCTGGCCGTCCCCACCAGTAATCCACCTAGGTCCAGCTCCCTCGGGCCTTCTGTTGGGACACCCTTGGCCCTGGGTTCCCTGACCCTTCATGTGGTGTGCCTTCGGGGTGGATGTGATGGGTGGCCGTGGCAGATGCTGCCCACGGCCTCCGGTCTCTGGCTAGGGTGTGTTTTCTGCCCCCACCAGCTTGGGTTCCGGTACCCTGTGCCGACTCCTCACCCGGTGCTTTAATTTGGGTTCTTGGGTCCTCTCTGTTCTGTGCTCTGGGTCTCTCTCTTTTCTCCTCTCTCACTCTGGGTCTTTGTCTTTCTTGCTGCAGGCTGACTTCCTCTCTGCTTGCTTTCTGCTCCTCTGCAGCTGTCTTGCTGTCTCCAACTGACTTGTTCTCTGCATCTGACCCTGTTCTTAGTTGGTGCCCACCTTATATACACCCTCTATGTGTGAGCTCAGGTGACCAGCACCCAATGAGCTCCTATCTTTACCCAGGCTGCTCCCCCTATCTGCCCCTACACTACATGGGATGTACCACCCCCCTCCCACTCCAGCCAGGAACAGACTCGGTCGTACCTGCACATTTCTAAGTGGGAGTACCGTCGGCCTGTTCCTCGGAAATGGGATGTATGTAGTGCATGCAGCCTACCGAGCTCAGTTCCACACTCCTTCCTTATCCGGGAGTGGAATATCACACCTCTGGGTTGAGGAGCAATACCCCTGTAGCAGCCGAATCCTCAGGGTGCTACATTCCCCCCTGGTAAATCACAGCACGTCCTCGGGCTGTAAAGACAAAAACACCAAAACATACAAAATTTTCATATAAACATAATAAAACATATAAAACATTATATATATAAAACTTTTCATATAAACATTCTCGTCGTCTCTTGTTTCAGGTTCCTCCTCCTCCGGACACTGTGCAACGTGTGTCCGGGAAAAGTGCGACAGTCTCTTAGAAAAACTGGTTTTCTATAAAACCGGTAGGGGGCGCTTTAGGACGCGCAACTATATACAGGGGATATGGCCGCTCTCAGTCCTCGGCCAGGTAAGGAGGGAAAGGGAATGGCTGCTCACAGTCCTCAGCCTGTGGGATTAAGGGGTTAACGGGTAAACAGTTCACTCAGCTGGTCCCAACGGGGACTATATATAAGTATCAACAGTTTCTTTATACCCCGATTGGGTAACTATTTACATCACTGCTCTGCCGCACTCAACGGCGTCTTCCTCCTGCTCTTTGCTTTTTGCTGGTGGTAACTTCAGACCCGTCCGGGTCCTCTTGCTCCTCCTCCTCGCACCGCAACTCCTCCTCCGTCAGGCGGTGTACGTGGAGGGCGTAAGGTCCTTTGGCACACTTGTGCCGGGTGAAGGTGACCTCGTCTCCGATGTAGAGGTCACGACCTCTGTGCCCCTCCGGCAGATGGGACTCCACGTCTCTGCGCGTGACAAAGACGTCGCCGGGGGTGTTGTTGTCTCTAATGAAGCCCCACCCGTGCTGCTGGTTGAACTTTATCACTGTCCCGATGGTGCGGGGACAATGCGCTGCACGGGGGTCCCTCCTGGTCCGGCTCTTCTGCTCCGCGCTCCTCACTTGAGCTTGCTGTTCCCGGACCCGCCTCTCTCTCCGCTCCCTCGCAAACTCCTCGAGCTGTTGGCGGCAGCACTCCGCACGCTCTGCTGCAGCTGCCCTAGTTTCCTGAGTGAACCCCATTAGATCTTCTCCGGTGGGGTCCCACTCAAACTGTGCTTCCGCTGGCGGGGGCGAGATCCTTATTACGGGCTTCGGAGCCGGAATCAGGGGTGCACACATGGCCCCAACCCTCCTCTGGTGCTCCAGTTCGTAATGCTTCTGGGGCCAGATGAAAGGCTGCCCGTCCGGCCACGTGTGCTGGGCAAACAAGTCCTCTCCCAGACGCGGCACCCTTGGTTTTACGGGTGCGGGCGCGATGGTGGTGGCGCCCGGGTTGCCCAGGCCTTGCGGCCAGGCCTGGGGCACCTGGAAGGTGAAGGGCACCGTTAGGACGGCGGCACCCTGGGCTACCTGGCCTTGCGACCAGGCCGGAGGCTCCGCGGAGGTAGGGGGCGCTGTTGGTATTGCGGCGCCCGGGGGTACTAGGCCTTGCGACCAGGCTGGTGGTACTTCCTGCTTGGTCACGCTCGGGGTCGAGGCGTGTGACGTCACAGGGGTCGCGGCGGCGGCTTCCGGTTGGGGCCTAGTCTGCGTCGGTGACATGGCGTTTTCGGGCACAGCAGGGGGACTTTCGGGCTCTGCGACGGGGAGCTGGGGCAGGTAAGCGGTGTCACGGCTTGGGGTATAGGCGTCCCCTTTACCTGCCTCCCTGCGTTCGGCTCCCTCCTCGGCGCCGTCTCCGGCCTTGGGTCCTCCCGCGCCATCCTCAGAGGCGGTCTCCTTCCTCATCTCGGCTGGCGTGCTCCGGGTCTTGGTTTCAGCTTGCTGGGCCATCTCCCGGCTCCATTCCGCCAATATCTCGCGCTGTACCCGGGCCATCCTCCGTGCGAGGCCCTCCAGGGCAGTCTGCGCACACTCCCGGTCTCGGGGGAGCTGTGCAGGGACCTCCACTAGGCCTAGTGGGGTCGTGGTGTCTAGCGGGCTCCTGACCAACGGGTCGGTGCTGCTCTGCTCTTCTTCCAGCAGGCTCCTGGCCAGCGGGCCGGTGCTGCTCTGCTCTCCTTCCTCGGTCTTTAGCAGACTCCTGGCCAGCGGGCCGGTGCTGTTCTGCTTTCTCTCCATATCCGGGTAAACTTCTCCGCTACTCCTCGTTAGACTTCTTGCCTCCGGGTGCGCTCGCTCCAGACTGCTCCAGGCGGCACCCATCTTCGTTCTTTTCTTTCGTCTCCTCCCACTTCGAGGGCGGTCCCGGGGCAACTCGGTGACTGTCAGCTCCAGGGGTAGTTCTTTCACGCTGACAGACACCTCCAGCATCACAGTCTCTGTTGGTGGGGGCGGTTTCCACTTTTGGCGCCATTTTCTGTCCCGGCCCACGATGGGAGGTGGCCTTTTGCCCTCCTTTGGCACGCCCATAATGGCGTCCGCTGCTCTTCCAAGGCGGGAAATCTGCGGTTTTGGCGGGAAGCGTCGCCCAGTGGCGGGAAACTCTGCAGATGGCGGGAACAAGTTGGAAATGGCGGACAATCGGCGGGAAACGACTGGTGATGGAGTCCGATGGCGTGGACCCTCCGGAACCGGCGGGAGACTTCTTTCTGAGGTAAACTTGCACTTTTCTTCAGGCACGCAGTACCCGGTTGTTGTGGGCACGTAATCCTGCCGACTACGCCAAAGTTGACGCGCCCCCTGGGACATATTCCTTTTTGAGGGGAATACCCGGCACCGGATCAGATGGGGGGTTGTAGTCTCCGAGCGGCTGTGACCCGGCCCCGTGCCCAGGGCGTCAAGCTCAGTGTTATGTGGCAGTCCTACAGATGTTATTAAGAGTTCTTTTGTGTCGACTACGCCACCCGTTGTGATGCGGTCACTGTGGCCGCCGCTGCAGCAGGGTCCGCTGAGGCTGATGGTGGGTGCGCAGCTTGGTGGGATAACCCCCAACGGGAGGGGTATAGCCTCAGAGGGGACAGGCGCAGAGGATGGGGGTTGTGGTGGTGTAGTGCAGACGGCAGTGAAGACAGAGTCGGGTTGTGCAGTTAAGGATGTTTACTTACTGCAGATGTTGTACTGGTCACTCCAGCTGCTAGTGACCACCCGAGCCGTGCTGCGTCCACCAGGTCCTGGATCCAGCCAACCCCCAAACAAGTCCGGAGCGTGGCCCTGAGCTCTCTTTCTGTCCCGTTCTCTGGCCGTCCCCACCAGTAATCCACCTAGGTCCAGCTCCCTCGGGCCTTCTGTTGGGACACCCTTGGCCCTGGGTTCCCTGACCCTTCATGTGGTGTGCCTTCGGGGTGGATGTGATGGGTGGCCGTGGCAGATGCTGCCCACGGCCTCCGGTCTCTGGCTAGGGTGTGTTTTCTGCCCCCACCAGCTTGGGTTCCGGTACCCTGTGCCGACTCCTCACCCGGTGCTTTAATTTGGGTTCTTGGGTCCTCTCTGTTCTGTGCTCTGGGTCTCTCTCTTTTCTCCTCTCTCACTCTGGGTCTTTGTCTTTCTTGCTGCAGGCTGACTTCCTCTCTGCTTGCTTTCTGCTCCTCTGCAGCTGTCTTGCTGTCTCCAACTGACTTGTTCTCTGCATCTGACCCTGTTCTTAGTTGGTGCCCACCTTATATACACCCTCTATGTGTGAGCTCAGGTGACCAGCACCCAATGAGCTCCTATCTTTACCCAGGCTGCTCCCCCTATCTGCCCCTACACTACATGGGATGTACCACCCCCCTCCCACTCCAGCCAGGAACAGACTCGGTCGTACCTGCACATTTCTAAGTGGGAGTACCGTCGGCCTGTTCCTCGGAAATGGGATGTATGTAGTGCATGCAGCCTACCGAGCTCAGTTCCACACTCCTTCCTTATCCGGGAGTGGAATATCACACCTCTGGGTTGAGGTGCAATACCCCTGTAGCAGCCGAATCCTCAGGGTGCTACATATACACTGTAGAGAATTGTACTCACTCAGCCGCGTTAGAGGTAGGCACAGGATACTGTTTCTTTAAAAATGTCCAAGGCAGGTTTATTCAGACCTCATAAACCGCACTTGGAAAGTAAACAAAAGACAGCCTTGTCCGGCACAAAGTAACAAAACAGAAAATAACTAGTCCATACAATACTGCAGGTTCACCTGTTCACGGTCAGTGTCCTGTAGCACAGACACGCTGGAGGTCTCCACACCTCCAGCCACAGACACTGAATGAGAAACTCTGTCTCCATTTTATACACAGGCCCTTGGGTGGGGATATGTGAGCAGCCAATCCTTCCCAACTCTAATGACTGCTCGTAAAAACCAGCCCTGATACGCCCAATTAACTCTCTCTGGGTTTATATCACCGAAGCTACTAACCTTGGTAACGCATATCTCCCCTCAAGGACCTGTCCGGCAGCCATCTTACAATACATAATAACATAACAACGTAATTCTTTTATTAATATCCATATGTGTACTCTCTTAGTGTTTACACTATAGTATAAAGAATAATACAGACATCAGCTGTTATACATTATACACACTGTCATATATCTGTATATACATACAATGTGTATAATGTATAACAGTATATCAAATCAGTCAGTCATATAAATCACATATTATCCTGTATGTGTGAGGGCCTGTGCAGACGTTGCAGATTTTTCTGCACAGATTTGTCACAAAACCTGAAGGGTTTCCGGATGTCAGCAGAGTGAAAGAGAATCCTGAAGTCTCATGCACATGTTGCTTATTTTTTCCTTACAGATTTAAATCTGCAGCATGTCAATTCTTTCAGAGTTTTTGCTGCAGATTTCACCCATACTAATGGGTGAGAAGAAGAACAGTGCACAGTGACCGGAATCTACTGAGCATATATCAGAATTGACAACCAACACATGCTCGGTAAAGCAGGGACTAGCCCAGCCCCCGAAACGGAGGCCACTAATGACGCTTCATTTCAGGGAGGGGGCAAAGGCTGTGGCAATGACTGTAGCCTCTGCCCCCTGATGACGATTCGTTTCATCATCAAAGAGAAAGTAATATAAATAAATCAGAGTAGTGAGGGAAGGATAGGGAATTTTAAATTAAAGTATATTAGAAAAAAAGATCAGATTATGACATTAAATAGCTAGAGATTTAGGAGTAAAATAAAATTTGGTTTTGGAGGCTGCTCAGTGCAGTCATCCAATATTTACTCACAGTTCTTAGACAGTCCACAGGTGCACTGTACTGGTGCAAGCCTCCCGCGTCGCGCCACGTTCACCGGTCAGGGGTTCCATCCTTCCTCAGGCAGTTCGGGTGTACCTGGCAGAACCCCACTTTCTTATGTACCTCTCTAGACCGACTTCACGCTGGGTCTTACTCCATCCTGCCCTGCGCTTCCCACTGTGAATCCTGTTCGGGTGGCTGCGAGGTCTCCCCTGTCCGTCGGATTTGCACAGACCTGCTTGGCCTTACTTGGATTGAAGTGGGGGTTTGGCTCCTGGCTATAGAAGTCAGAAGCCTCCGGTTTTTCCAGCCGAGGCCTGAAGCTGCACGACTGGGCCAGGGGCCGGTCCCCTTCTTGCGGCCTAGATCCTCCTGACACTTGGCACGTTCGGGGTGTACGGGTGCCGCTTGCACTCGCCATACTCCCCTAGGATCCATTCTACAGAACAGAGCTTACTCCCTGCTCCCCTCCTGGGCCTCAGTCCTGGGCCTTGTAGTGGAGCAGAGCTCCTACAGAGACTCTGCTCCCAGACTGTTCCTCTGAACCACACTCCTCAACTCCCTGCTCTTGTTAAGATGTCTACCTTTTTATATATCTACTGTATGAGTGCTCCCATAAACTACTTCCTCCACCCACACCCACTTCTGGTTCCCCCTATCTTTTGGTTCCCCCCACCCCAGCCAGGGTCAGGGGTCAGCAGAAAACTACATTGTTTCTTGCCCCTCCTGCTGGCCTGGGGTAGTGTGGTGTTGGATGTAGGTGTTGGGGTTCCGTGCAGCACTCCCTCCTTACCTGAGAGAAGGGAGACACGACACCTCTGGGTGAGGTGCAGTACCCCTGTGGCGACCGAACCCTCAGGGGCGCCACACTACTACATGGATGACTATGGAGATGCATTATACTTTATGGATGACTATGGGGCTGCATTATAGTACATGGATGATTATGGGCTGTGCATTATAATTTATGGATGACTATTGGGTGCATTAGGTTTTATGGATGACTATGGGGTGCATTATATTTTATGGATGACTATGGGGGTGCATTATAGTACATGGATGACTATGGGATGTGCATTATACGTTATGAATTACTATAGATTGTGCATTATAATTTACTTTTTTACCCGCGGCTTCGCTCCCGTGGAATTTGGTCTGCCACATTAAGTTTCGTGACAGATCATTTTAATAGTAAAAAAAATAATCTTAATAGTAAAAAAAAATAATCTTATTTAGTTACTCGTACATCCAAAATTTCAGATGTCTGACTCCAAAACTGACGGATTCCATACAATCTTTGAACCCCTATAATATTAAGAGGGAAACTCTTGAGGGTGGAATTATCAAAATTCCTTTCTTAGTGCTCATTTAAGCTATAATAGAACCTATCTGCAAATTTCAAGATGCTAAGTTCAGTGGTTTCGGCTGTGCGTTGACCGCTAGGTGTGTCAGTCAATCAGGTTTACAGTTTTATATAATCTTCGCCTGTATGGTGTGTTTATATAAAGTAGCCCTATGTCCTTCCCCAGGCTTGAAATTATCCATATCAAATTTCATCACAAGCGGATTACTAAACACTGATTAATAAACAGGACGGACTGAAGTTACTTGCGTTTAATATTGTTCGTGTTAGTAAAGAATTAGTATGTAATTGGAATAATGGACATCTGCAGGTAATTTATCTATGTGTTTTTACTGCAATATACTCCTGTAAACTATGTTATTTGATTTCTTTCGTTCAGCAAAAATATGTAGCTTTTGCGATTTAGAAACACGTGAGCAAGCTACGTATAGCTGACCGTGGGAAAAACAGGGCGTGCCTAAATGTATCCCTGCTACCTTCAAAGTTTGCCCTTGCGATTTATTGATGGTCATTGAAAATGCAACTTTAAGTGGGAACTGCAAACGTTTAAAATTAAAGGGTAAGTTATTGGGTATTATTGGGATGCGTGGTATAAGAATATTTTCACCCTTAGCTTCTCCAGTTAAAATTGTGGCCTTTACAATGTGCCCGCCTAGTTCAGTATCTCGCAATCTTGTGCCATTACATAATCTCGGGGCGTCCAAGTTGCGCATTAACAAAACGGGTATACCGACCTTTCATTCGAGCTTATGAGATGGGACCCCGGATAGCTCCAAAGAGTTAAGAAACTCCACTGGGTAGCTCGTACAGTCTTCAGATGACATGACTGTGTCGATGGAGTTGTAGGTTGTTGCATCGCTGGTTACTTGGTCCAAGATAATTTTATTGATTTTCGCAACTGTTTCATTTCTTGGTGCTAGTATAGTTCTTTCACATAGCCAATTTTCATCGTGGATGTTTTGTTGCAAATTTGGAAAAACTTGAGCAATAAGTGCGTCTTCCGAATCCACAACATGACAAAATTAGTTAGTGAATAGAACCATACCTTCTTCGTCAGTTTCGATTCGACCTTCACCGATCTCGAGCAGTTTCTCAGCGTACGCGCCCAACTCTAGATCACTGAATAACTGGACACGCATGTTGGTGGTGAGGTGCAGCTTTTCAACTTTGGTCCATAAATATGAGGATTTCAGACATGCGTTAATTTCGTCTGCTGCAGTGCCTCGCTCGATGACAGGCAAAGTTTGCCTAAAGTCCCCAGCCAATAAAACAACCACACCACCCATTATTGTTTGTTTACTGTGTAAGTCTTGTAGACAACGATCAAGAGCTTCGATGGCACGTTTGTGTGACATTGTGCACTCGTCCCACACGATTAGTTTGCACTGTTGCAACAGGAGGCCACGGACGCTGCTCTTGCTGATATTACACGATGGGGTTTCTTCGTTCACCAGATTAAGAGGTAATTTAAAGACTGAATGTGCCGTCCGTCCACCGCTTAGCAATGTTGCAGCAATTCCAGAGGAAGCCACAGCTAATGCAACGTTATGACTGCTACGAATTTTTGCTAAAAGTAAATTAAGCAAGAAAGTTTTTCCTGTACCACCCGGGGCATCAAGGAAAAAAAGTCCGCCTTCACCATTCTCAACTCGTCCTACTATTTTGTGATAAATCTCTCTTTGATCAGGTAGCAAACGTGGCTCAGTTTCGCAAATGTGAGCGTCTAACTGGTTGGTATCATAGCTTAGCTCTTTTATCAACTCGTTCGACAGCTCTCCTCTACGCCGCGGTGAGGGTAGACCAAAATCGGACAATTTCTTTCCAGAAATTATTAATATTTTGTCCTCAATAAGCCCCAACGCCTCATTGAAACAGAGATCATCGTTAACGTGATCCATTCTTTCAAATCTGTGCATGATATCCTCTGATAACGCAGTTTTATACTTGTGCCAGAGTTGTAGAGGATTGGATAAACCGCAAGTGCATATCAATATGGCAAACAGCTCTCTTATTTGCGCCGGGGAGCGACATAGCACGGCCTCTTCTAAGGTGGTATCCCAGTGGTTATCATATTCCAACAACCCCATCTTCTCACACACCTGCCGAAAAGTTGCAAATTCTTGACCTTCAAATGTTTTTAAATCCGAGAAGTTGGTTGGACCCCTTATTACATTCAGCAGCATACGCAAGCAATAACATTCAAAATTGCTAACGTGCACCGTGTAAATGCGACCTAGAGCATCTCCTGCCTTCACACCTGGCCAGTCATCGACAGGTGTTCCTTGTAAACGACGTTTCCATTGCTTCCGTGCCACATTCCAAGTATAGTAGCGAGGCACGTCAATGTAAAGTAATGTTTTTGCAAACGTATCACTTTGGCACAACAGGAAAAATGCAGTTAGTGTAGTTTTAGGTGGTGCTTCTAATCTCTCTCTAAAATTATTTTCCGTAAAGTAAACCCTCTCGCTATTGGGTAAATGAATCGCGAGATGAGTGACGGTTGGGTGTCTCTCGTGCAGAGGCAGACCTAAGATCCGCCACGCTGCTTCGTTACTACTAACATATCGGCCGGTTCTAAAGGTCTGCACCTCATCTCTTGGGTCAATGTTAACATTCCCTTGCTGGCGGATGTTAAAAATAGCCTGGTCGCTACCCTTATTAATATATTTACAAATATATTTTATCGTCTGTACCGTATTACAGAACTCTGCATTTAAATGAGAATTAAAAATTTTTGATAAGAGTGGAGAATATGGGACCACCCAGCTATTGTCCACCAATATTTCCTGTGTTCCTCTACGGCTTTTTATAATCGTCATGCGTCCACCATTCTCTGGTGCTCTGCGCCTGTACAAAGGATAACCTTTGTCATTGGTTTGAGTATCTTTTAAAAGCTTCCTCGGATATTTTTTTGTACATTTTCCTTCCTTCATGCATGGCGATGAAGAATTGAATGTACCATATGGCCCGTGAATCATATTCTTTGTCACTGTATCATAGAGCTTTTGATCGGTTTCTGGGTTTGGTATCTCAGCACATATGATTTCGTCAATTTGGTTCGGATGCAATTTTTCCTTTAACCACAGCAGTAAGTGCACATGAGGCAAACCTCGCTTTTGCCACTCGATCGAGTACATGAAGCATTGCATATCACCAAATATGTTACCTTTTGTAATTAGAGCTACCAACTTCTGTACTTTTATTCTAAATACTCGGGCTGTTAAGTCATGTCTGTCCGTTGAATTTTGACCAGCCATAAGCTCTTTGGTGATTTCTGGCAAAGCGGGGTTGCAAGTCATTGTAATAAATAAATCAGGCCTCCCATAATTACGTACGTATGTGAACGCATCTTGTGTGTGTTCGTGTAGGTATCTCGGGCTATTTACAAATGATGACGGGAGAATCACCATCTGACCTAAGTTATTTGGATCCAAATCCGCATCATTTCTTATTGCATCTTGCAAGTGAATATAATTTTCTGCGCGCAGTTTTTTTTTATTTAAAGAAATGAACCTTAAGCGCTCACTTTCCATCTTTACATACATGTCGACCAGAAACTGATGAAGTAGGAGCCTACACTTAAGCATCAAATTAAAATTGCTGCGACGGACCATCAAGTGAAAGGCATAAAAATCTTTGCAGGACACCTCTTTGCTTGGTATTGCTTGTTTGGTAATTGGATTTATCTGAGGAATATCAATGCTAAACCCCTCTTGTCCTTTCCAAAAAAATATTGGGTACTTGAGAGCGTCATAGAATCTATGTGTATCGGGAACCCTAGTGAGCATGCCATCGCGCGGCTGCACAACAATGTCCCGAGACATAGTTTGTTCGCTACTAACTATTACAGCAGCTATTTCATTTGTAGTAGGGGCATTGAATCGTCTCTCATGTTGACCACGTGGTACACGGTCTGGGTGAATCACTACTTTGAAATGATCGTCATTGATCATTCTGTCTCTAGCCGTTTTAAATTCATGCACCAAAATGTTGTGGTCGTGAAGTACTCGTTGTAATTTTTTAACTATGTTTCTATCTACGCTTTGCACGCACTCAGTATGCCTGTTGATTTGTTCTTCTTCGTCACCTATGAAATAAACTTGTAAAAATTGTGGTTGCGAAATGGACGTAGGAATTAAAGAACCAATACGGTGGTATACTTGTCCTTGTGTTGTAAAGGTCGGGCAAAACCCTGGCATTGAGACAATTTGATCTGCTCCAAAAGACGTAATATGAAAGCACATGTTGTATTTTCTTATATTATTTAGAAAAAGGTGAGATTCATCAGTTTCATTAGATAAAAGCTCTTTTAAAGGTTGAACTGGCTCGTCTATATAAGGAAGAGCTACTTTCCCGCCCAAACAACACATACCTGCTGCTTCCTCTTTCCACTTAAGAGCTCCGCAATATTTGCAATCTATGGTCATTGCTTCTATTTTTATAAGCTTGTGAGTTTCATAATCAAGAGTCTTGTCATACTCAAATGCAGCTTTATTAAACAATATCCATGTATTTCTTGTAAATGTTTGACGTCGCTGTGCTGCCCTTTTAGCAACTGTGCGTCTGCGAGATTCGGCCATTTCATAAGTTTCAGTGGCTCTTTGGGACGCCATGTAAGTCGCTTGCTGCTGACGTCGAGCTTGGGACTGTTCTGGAGTTTCAGCAGCCCGTTGAGACGCCAGATACTCCGCATGCTGTTCACGTCGGGCTTGGGACTGTTCTGGAGTTTCAGCAGCCCGTTGAGACGCCAGATACTCCTCATGCTGTTCACGTTGAGCTTGGGACTGTTCTGGAGTTTCAGCAGCCCGTTGAGATGCCAGATACTCCGCATGCTGTTCACGTCGGGCTTGGGACTGTTCTGGAGTTTCTGCAGCCCGTTGAGACGCCAGATACTCCTCATGCTGTTCACGTTGAGCTTGGGACTGTTCTGGAGTTTCAGCAGCCCGTTGAGACGCCAGATACTCCGCATGCTGTTCACGTCGGGCTTGGGACTGTTCTGGAGTTTCAGCAGCCCGTTGAGACGCCAGATACTCCGCATGCTGTTCACGTCGGGCTTGGGACTGTTCTGGAGTTTCAGCAGCCCGTTGAGACGCCAGATACTCCTCATGCTGTTCACGTTGAGCTTGGGACTGTTCTGGAGTTTCAGCAGCCCGTTGAGACGCCAGATACTCCGCATGCTGTTCACGTCGGGCTTGGGACTGTTCTGGAGTTTCTGCAGCCCGTTGAGACGCCAGATACTCCTCATGCTGTTCACGTTGAGCTTGGGACTGTTCTGGAGTTTCAGCAGCCCGTTGAGACGCCAGATACTCCGCATGCTGTTCACGTCGGGCTTGGGACTGTTCTGGAGTTTCAGCAGCCCGTTGAGACGCCAGATACTCCGCATGCTGTTCACGTCGGGCTTGGGACTGTTCTTGAGTTTCAGCAGCCCGTTGAGATGCCAAAAACTCCGCATGCTGTTCACGTCGGGCTTGGGATTGTTCTGGAGTCTCTGCAGCTCTATGTGCCGCACAACGCACCGCCTGCTCAAGCCTTCGTTGCTCGGCTTGTTGAGACGTCTCATCACGTCTAATTATTTTCAGAGCTCGAGCTTTATTAGAGCTTTGGGAAATGTTAGACTTACGCTTTCGCGGCATTTTTATAAGTGCTAATTACAAAATAGATACTTAGTAAAGTTCAAACAAAATACTAAAACAATCTAATTAGTTATATTACGATCGCTGTACAGACGATATCAGTTGTATATGACTGGTCTATGAGGAGCAGCTGTGGCGCGGTTACCCATAGCAACCATTCCCAGTGCTCTGTGGGAGCTGAGAGCAGCCTGCTGGTGCTGTGGGTGACATGCTGCGCTGCACACACACAGGGCTGTGCTGCACACAGGAGGGGAGGACGCCATTTGTGTAGCGCTGCTGCCGGTGCTGTCAGGCTGCAGTGTGTGCATCCTCCATGGAGCCGCGCTCAGGTTACTGCCCCTCCCCGTGTGTGAGTCACTTCCCCTCCGCCCAGGTGAGGCGCTCGGAACTTTCCCGGCTGCAGCAGCTGGCGCAGGTGAGCGCATGTTTTATTATACGGTGTTATGTGGAGGGACAATGGCGGCGGGGACCCCCTGTGTGAGGACAATGACGGCCCGGTGCCCCCGGGCAACCTGCAGGAGGAAGCCTCACACTCCCCCCGGGTTGTGGGCGCGGGCAGGCCGTGCTGGGACGTGTAGCTCCCTAGTAACCTGTTCCTGACATATGGGCTGTTTTCTGGGCTATTTTTTTTTTTTTTTAAGTCTGAGAAAATGTCATAAATTATCCTTCTCCCTTCAGCTGTTTCCAGAGTGTAATGTATCAGGGTGAGCTCATGACTGACAGCTGCCAAAGTTTCTAGGAAATGTCAGTCCCTGGGGGTCGTGTGTGAACCCCCTGTGCCACACTTGTACCTGGCCACGGTATATGATCACCCCTGTATTCTGACTGTGCACAGGCGGCAACTGTGACCTCACTATACAATGATCCACTATGGGCAAATTATTGTATTATCAATCTCTTCTGACTGCTGTAAATCAGCCATTTAAATATCACCTGTGTATGTGTGTATATAAGAGTTTGATAAATATACTAAAAAGTTTGATAAATATACTAAAATGTGCATTGTAAAATAGTATCTAATTTAATTAAATTTATGGTTCACAATTTTGGTCATAGTGGCTTCCACATAAAAGGTAGATATATGCTGTCGCAGACTTTTATTTAGAACTATTCAAGACAAACAATTCTACGGTACATCATCTTTGTGTAACTCCAACGGTTTAGGCAGCGTACGCCAAGATAACTCTCAGAGGCCAGATTTTTTTCCGACTTAATTGACATGTATCGTTATATTACGACCAAAATTACATAAAATCATTACAAATTGTAGCCTATATGTTATTCCGATGTATAATCTATATTACTGTAAAGTTTCATGCAAATCCGTCCAGTAGTTTTTTCGTGAAAGAGTAACAAACATACATACTCACAAACTTTCGCATTTATAATATTAGTAGGATGTTAAAGTTTGTGACGCCACCTGTGGAATGCGGCTAAAGGGAGCGGCCGCTGCGGAGCCGTCCTCTGAAGCTGATGTTACTGCAGCAGGGATGGTGTGGCTCTCCACAGGAAGAGCTAGCTCCAGGGCAGTGTAGATGTTGTTGTAGGTTGCGCTGGGCGTTGTAGTGCAGGGAGTGATGGCGCTGCCAGAAACACAGACAAGGTGGTGCAGTCCTCTGGATCTTTACTCACGGTTATTGCAGTCCAAGTTACAGACGTCAAGGTAACTTCCCGTGCCGTGCAGCATTTACTCAGTGAGGGGTTCAGTCCACCCCCAGGTAACTCCGGAGTACATAGCAGGACCCCCTTCTGTGTCCTCTCTCTGGCTGTCTCCCTGAACCTCATACCAAGTGTCCCAGTCCAGTACCTGCAGGCCTTGGCGGGCGACGTCTGTTCCGTCCCCTGGGTCCTATATAGCTACCTTCCTGGTGAGACTGATTTGGAATGTTGGCTACTGGACATGAAATACTGCAGCCTCCGGTTTCTAGTTAAGACGTGCAATCTTCTACTAGTTGAGGGACCAGTTCCCTGTATGCAGCCTGACCCCTCCACCATATTTGGGCGTACGGGTGGCCTCTCGCACTGCCTGTACCCCTGGGATCCTTTCTTCTGGTTCCTGGAGCCTTCCTGCTCCCTCTCCTCTCCTTCTCTTCTTCCTCTCAGCCTTGGGCCTCACTGGCTAGGCCCGCCTCTGGAAAAGAGCTCCTACAGAGCCTCTGCTCCTGGCACTTTCCTCCTCAGACTAATCTGTCTTTCTAAGATGGTTTCTCTTTTTATATCTTCCTTCTATGTGCTCCTCTTAACTACGTCCTCCACCCACACCCCTTTACTAGGTTCCCCCCACCCCAGCCTTGGACCAGGGACTGTGCTCTCCCGTAGGAGCAATCTCGCCCCGCCCTCTGAAGTGTGGTGTAATGAATGCAGGTGTTAGGGTCCTGAGCTGTACTCCTTCCTTACCTGAGAGTGAGATACCACAGCTCTGGGTGAGATGCAGTACCTCTGTGGCGACCGAACCCTCAGGGGCGCCACATATATATGTGTGTGTGTATATAATATGTGTGTATGTATGTAATGTGTGTGTGTATATATCTATATATATCTATATATACACAGCTCATTTTCATTTTCTCTGATTTTTCTCTTTCTAGGTCTATTTTTGAGTAAAATGTACATTGTTGTTTTATTCTATAAACTACTGACAACTTGTCTCTAAAAATCAAAGCTAAAAACTTTGTATTTATTTGCAGCAAATGAGAAATCGTCAAAATAATAAAAAAGAACCAGAGAACCAGTGCTGTCAGACCTCAAATACTGCAAAGAAAACAAGCTCTTATTCATTTAGAAACAACAATACTCATGTTTTAACTCAGGAAGAGTTCAGAAATCAATATTTGGTGGAATAACCATGATTTTTAATCTCAGCTTTCATGCGTCTTGGCTGCTTTCTACCAGTCTTTCACGCTGCTTTTGGGTGACCTTACGCCACTCCTGGCACAAAAATGTAAGCAGTTCATCTTTGTTTGATGGCTTGTGACTATCCATCTACCTCTTGATTACATTCCAGAGGTTTTCAATAGGGTTCAGGTCTGGAGATTGGGCTGGCCATGACAGGGTCTTGATGTGGAGCTCCTTCATCCACACATTGATTGACCTAGCTGTGTGGCATGGGGCATTGTCCTGCTGGAAAAACCAGTCCTCAGAGTTGGGGAACATTGCCTGAGCAGAAGGAAGCAAGTGTTTTTTCAAGGATAACCTTGTATGCGGCTTGATTCATACGTCCTTCGCAAAGATTAACCTGCCCAATTCCAGCCTTGCTGAAGCATCCCCAGATCATCACCGATCCTCCACCAAATTTCACAGTGGGTGCAAGACACTGTGACTTGTATGCCTCTCCAGGTCTCCGTCTAACCATTAGATGACCAGGTGTTGGGCAAAGCTGAAAATTAGACTCATCAGAGAAGATTACCTTACTCCAGTCCTCTATGGTCCAATCCTTATGGTCTTTGGCAAACTTCAGGCTGGCTCTCCTTTGCTTCTCATTGATGAAAGGCTTTTTTCTAGCTTTACATGACTTGAGGTCTCTAGGAGCCCGTTATGAACTGTTCTTGCCGTGCACTTCACCTCAGCTGCCATTTGCCATTCCTTCTGTAGGTCACTTGATGTCATCCTGCGGTTGCTGAGTGACATTAGAATAAGATGACGGTCATCCCGGTCAGTGGAGAGTCGCTTTCGCCCTCTGCCGGTCTGTAGCTTTGTTGTCCCCAATGTCTGCTGCTTGACCTTGTTGTAATGGACTGCCGTCTTTGAAATTTTAAGGATGGAGGCAACATGACGCTCACTGTATCCCTCTGCTAGAGAAGCCAGAATTGAGCCCTTCTTTTCCTCACTCAAGACTTCTTTTCAACTCCTTTGGCATGGTTAAAAGTTAGTTTTTCATTCATATTACTTTTGTGCTATTCCTAGCACTTGTTTTGCCATCCAGCTTGCCCTATTGCAAGAGGACTGTGAAGACCACAGCAGTGTTTTTTATCCTTTCCCTCGTTACATAAGATTTGGTTCAGGTGATCACCTAATCAGAAGCACATTAAGTAAAATGAGGTGGACTGTGGTTGGAATTCAGCTGACGCTGGAATAGAATGGCTGTCAGACATGTAGAGATGGGGATTTTTTCCATTGATTTGAACAAAGGCAAACCGAGTCTAAAGTATGAATCTTTAGGCTCCATTTGCTCTGCTTTCAGATGTCTCATTTCAGACAGCACAATCCTGAATTTCAGGGATTCAGTTGTAAGCCTTGTGTAAAGACCTGAATGCAGCGCTGAATGTAGTGTGAATAGGTCCTTACATCCTACACCACCTCAGGGGATTGTTGTTATGGAGTATTGCCCCTGGGTGGCCGCAGTTATGACATCCACCAGGACTCGCGGTCATCCACCCTAGCTTTGGTATTCTGGGGAGCTGGTATAATGAATATCTGAGAAGAGCCCTAGAGAAGCAAGAACATTGGACAACCAAGAGGTGGTGGCCTCAAGTCAGGTGTAGTGTTCAACAGGGCAAGACTTTCTAACTTGTATCTATTGTGTATGGGTATGGTGGTTGTGGGGGACTTCATGTGTCCAGTAACCATAGTGGATGCCCATTCCTAAACTAATCAAGGATTCCTGTGGACCTATTGAGCTAATAGAACCAGCAGTCAAATTAATGTCCCAAATTATCCCCACAAATGAATAACTAATAGGGAATTAGGTAATGCACACGGAGCATGATGCTTCGCACTTGTCTTTGGTTTGCTGCGGATTGCAGGAGGTTTATGGATTAGTTGATGTGCAGCCCCACAACTTGTCTATAGTAGATACCAGCCCCATCATCTTTTTTTTTCAACCTTTGTATGTGAGGACCCTGCACACGACTGGTCCCATTTCCATACTTTTTCCATTAATAGCCGGTCATAATAGAGTAAACCAGAGATGTGGGTCATCCATTTCAGGTGTTGTAGGTGTTCTCAGTCTTCTGAAATCCCTTTAAAGAGAACCTGTCACTTTCCATAACGATGTAATTTTTTACCTGGTGTAAATGCCCCTGTTCTGAATACGGCGTTGCTTTTCTTGTGTTCCTGCCCCTCTGTCCCTCTTCCCTGGATGTAAATCATCTTTTTAGCCAAGTGGACTAAGAGTGGGATATATCAACCAATTCATCTCCACCCACCTGTCAGGCAGATCTGTGTATATCTCCTCAGATGGATGCCAGCTCTGCAGGGAATTATTTGACATAAAGAGGTTGTCCGGCACCACTCACATCTGCATTGGTGGTGAGCGACACTGATGACATTGCTCTGGGAGATACAAAACAGGACATGTACTTTATTAAAGGGAATCTGTCAGCAGATTTTTGCTACTTAATCTGAGAGCAGCATGATGTAGAGCAAGATATCCTGATTCCAGGGATGTGTCACTTATTAGGCTGTGTGTTGTAGTTTCAATACAATCCATGTTTTATCAACAGGAGATGATCACTGCCTGACTAGGTCTCAGGTACAGGCCAGTCAGGCTCATCTGTGTAACCCCGCCCTCACCACTGATTTGCAGTTTGTACACAGGAATCTGCCAGCGTGGGCGGGGTTACACAGGGCTTAACATTCTGAGCACTGCTTCATTTACAACAGAGAAAGCAGGGATTCTATCAAAACTGCACCAAGCAGTCTAGTAAGTGATGCATCGCTGGAATCAGGCTCTCTGCCCCTACATCATGCTGATCTCGGATTACGTAGCAAAACCTTCTGACAGATTCCCTTTAACTGGAATTGTGTATCTGTCCTATCCTATTGCAATAACTATAGATGCAAGTCGGAAACGCATTTGCGGTTAAACATTATTCTGGTTAGGATCGCGACCTATGGTGATGTTTTTATATATTTTTTACTACAAATAAACTCACAAGATTTTTAACCCTATCCTGACCCTGTAACACTATTTTCTTCGTTCTAATAAATAGGTGGAAAATTTGGCACAAATCCCTCCAAGTATCTGCTTTACTACCTATAGCCAGCCTTGGTAAATGGGCTATTGTGTTCATTTCTGAGTGAGGCCCTAGTTTTGTCTTGGGGCCCATGGCTACTTATTGCACCCTGTGACACCTATTTAGCCATTTTCCTGGGTTTCCTGCATTCTGCTTTGCTGTGATCTGGTCATCAGTCTTTCAGGTAGTGTGTTTTATAGGACCAATACAATATAAGTGCCCCCATCACAGAGACCGACCCCCAAAACACTGGTGATGTAACTTGGGCTGGAGTTATATGTCACCTGCTCTATGTACAGGTGCATCTCACAAAACTAGAATATCATCAAAAAGTTACTTTATTTCAGTTCCTCAATACAAAAAGTGAAACTCCTATATTATATAGAGTCATTACACACAGAGTGATCTATTTCACGTGTTTATTTCTGTCAATGTTGATGATTATGGCTTACAGCCAATGGAAACACAACAGTCATTATCTCAGTAAATTAGAATACTTTATAACAGCTTGAAAAATTATTTTAAAATCCGAAATATTGGCCTATTGAAATGTATATTCAGTAAATGCCCTCAATACTTGGTCGGGGCTCCTTTTGCATCAATTACTGCATCAATGCGGCAATGTGGCATGGAGGCGATCAGCCTGTGGCCCTGCTGAGGGGTTATGGAAGCCCAGGTGGCTTTGATAGCAGCCTTCAGCTCGTCTGCATTGTTGTGTCTGGGGTCTCTCATCTTCCTCTTGACAATACCCCATAGATTCTCTATAATAGATTCTCTATGGCAGTGGTCCCCAACCTTTTTTGCACCAGGGACCGGCTTGAAGCAAGATCATTTTTCCATGGCCCAGCAAGGAGGGGGTGGGGTGGGCGGGGCTTTGGTCATATGGGGGCGGGGTAATGGAGGGATTTGGAGTTTAGTGCATACTTATCATATAGTGTAGACCAGGTCCCCGCCAGGAGCTATGCCAGGAGCCCCACATAATGTGCTGTGCCAGGAGCCGCATCACTGAGGCCCCATCACGCCCTGCAGCAGGACAGGGCAGCTGTCCTGACAGCTGCTGTTCAGCTGCATTTACTTTATCCCAGGGGCGGACACAGACTGTAGTGGGCCCCTGTGCAAGAAATTTTTGGGGGCCCCCCCCGTCCTTCATAAGGCAACAAAGTTATGTAAACATAACCCCCCCATGTGCATCTCTCACCCCCCCATGTGCAGCTCACCCCCGTGCATCTCTCATCCCCCTCCGTGCATCTCTCATCCCCCTCCGTGCATCTCTCATCCCCCTCCGTGCATCTCTCATCCACCCCCCGTGCATCTCTCATCCCCCCGTGCATCTCTCACCCCCCCGTGCATCTCTCATCCACCCCCCGTGCATCTCTCATCCACCCCCCGTGCATCTCTCATCCCCCCCGTGCATCTCTCACCCCCCGTGCATCTCTCATCCCCCCCGTGCATCTCTCATCCCCCCCGTGCATCTCTCACTCCCCTGTGCATCTCTCATCCCCACCGTGCATCTCTCACCCCCCCCGTGCATCTCTCATCTCTCCCCTCCCTCCCATGTGCATCTCTCATCTCTCCCCTCCCCCCATGTGCATCTCTCATCTCTCCCCTCCCCCCATGTGCATCTCTCATCTCTCCCCTCCCCCCCATGTGCATCTCTCATCTCTCCCCTCCCTCCCATGTGCATCTCTAATCTCTCCCCTCCCCCCCATGTGGATCTCTCATCTCTCCCCTCCCCCATGTGCATCTCTCATCTCTCCCCTCCCCCCCATGTGGATCTCTTATCTCTCCCCTCCCTCCCATGTGCATCTCTCATCTCTCCCCTCCCTCCCATGTGCATCTCTCATCTCTCCCCTCCCCCCATGTGCATCTCTCATCTCTCCCCTCCCCCCATGTGCATCTCTCATCTCTCCCCTCCCCCCCATGTGCATCTCTCATCTCTCCCCTCCCTCCCATGTGCATCTCTAATCTCTCCCCTCCCCCCCATGTGGATCTCTCATCTCTCCCCTCCCCCATGTGCATCTCTCATCTCTCCCCTCCCCCCCATGTGGATCTCTCATCTCTCCCCTCCCCCATGTGCATCTCTCATCTCTCCCCTCCCCCCCCATGTGCATCTCTCATCTCTCCCCTCCCCCATGTGCATCTCTCATCTCTCCCCTCCCCCCATGTGCATCTCCCATTCCCCCCACTCCTAGTTAATTGTATTTAAAAAAAAATAAAACTTGTTATACTTACCCCCATGCGATCCCTGCAGAATCCTGGTGCTCGTCCAAATCGCTGACACCAGGTTCTCCTGACTTCCGGCCATGTGACGGCGCCGTCACATGACCGGAAGTCAGGGGAATCATGAAGGTGCTGCCGCAGCAGCGCAGCGCTAAGATGTCCCGGACCCGGCGCTTAGCATGCGGCCGGGGGCCCCATGAGGAGAGAGACGCACAAGAGGGGGGCTCCGAGGGGGCTCCTACCGGCCGGGCCCCATACTGGAGTCAGGGCAGTCATGCCCTGATGGCGGCCCTGCTGGAGGCTGGAGGGGCCCCCTCTCCCCGCGGACCGGCTGAAAAACCCCAACGGCCCGGTCCTGGTCCGCGGACCGGCGGTTGGGGACCTCTGCTCTATGGGGTTAAGGTCAGGCGAGTTTGCTGCCAATCAAGCACAGTGATACTGTTGTGTGTAAACCAGGTATTGGTACTTTTGGCCGTGTGGACAGGGGCCAAGTCCTGCTGGAGAATGAAATTTCCATCTCCAAAAGTTTGTCTGCAGAGGGAAGCATGAAGTGCTCTAAAATATCCTGGTAGGCGGCTGCGCTGAGTTTGGTCTTGATAAAACACAGTGGACCTACACCAGAAGATGACATGGCTCCCCAAACCATCACTGATGGTGGAAACTTCACACTAGACCTCCAGCAGCTAAACAAATGAAATGAAACAAATTAAAATTGGAACTCTGGGACCTTGTGGAGTGTGTCAATGACTGCCTTCTGGACATCTGTCAAGTCAACAGTCTTCCCCATGATTGCGGAGCCTACTGAAACAGACTAAGGGACTTTTTAAATGCTTAGGAAGCCTTTGCAGGTGTTTTTTGTTAATTATTTAAGTTTACTGAGATAATGACTGTTGTGTTTTCATTGGCTGTAAGCCATAACCATCAACATTAACAGAAATAAACACTTGAAATAGATCACTCTGTTTGTAATGACTCTATATAATATATGACTTTGACATTTTATATTGAAGAACTGAAATTAACTTTTTGATGATATTCTAATTTTGTGAGATGCTCCTGTATGTAGCACCCTCTATACTCCCTGGTCCTGCAGCAGCTGCCATCATGTATACAGCAGATGAGACAGACACTTTATTATATGCCGGATCAGCCAAGTCTGGTTCTAGTTCTGGAATATTGAGCGTCAGCGTTCACTCTCATCATTGTTTCTGTAGGGTGAAGTCCACACAAATAAAACACACAACACAATATATTATTATTAATTTTTTTATTGGAATAGCAATAAGCCACATTGTAATAAAAATATTACTGGCCCTTTAATAAATTAAAGTTCACAATGACTCTCAGGTCAGGCCCGATAGAGACTACAGAACTTGCTGCGGATAGTGCAGACCTGATGAGAGCCACTGGAACCAAAGATCCAGAGGAAGGCGAAGAAAACCCCCTAGGGGGGAAAAAAATTCCTTCCTGACCCCAGTTCTGGCGATCGGATATCTCCCTGGATCTTGTCTCTCCTGCTGCATATTGCTGTATATCTGTACGTCAGGGGCGGACACAGCCAGAAGAGGGCCCCTCTATCAGAACAGTATATCTAGCCCCGTGTCTGAACTGTTGGGCGGGCCGCCTCGGGCATGGCCCCGTGTCTGGACTGTTGGGCCGCACACCTCGGGCCTGGCTTCGTGTCTGGACTGTGGGACTTCCCGCCTTGAGTCTGGACTGTTGGACCTCCCACTTCGGGTCTGGACAATTGGGCCGCCCGCCTCGGGTCTGGACAGTTCCCCTCTATCAGTATATTGGCATCGCTCATCATAATGCACAATTCACCTGATTAGGAGGTGATGGTGGCCCCTTTACATCTTGGGTCCCTGTGGAACTGCACATGTTGCACCAATTGGCCACCCTCCTCGGGTCTGGCCCCATGTCTGGACTGTTGGGCCGCCCGACTCGGGTCTGGACTGTTGGGCCGCCCGACTCAGATCTGGACTGTTGGGCCGCTCGCCTCGGGTCTGGACTGTTGGGCCGCCCGCCTCGGGTCTGGACTGTTGGGCCGCCCACCTCGGTTCTGGACTGGTGGGCCGCTCGCCTCGGGTCTGGACTGTTGGGCCGCCCGCCTCGGGTCTGGACTGCTGGGCCCGTCCGCCCTGGGTCTGGACTGTTGGGCCCGTCCGCCCTGGGTCTGGACTGTGGGGTCCGTCCGCCCTGTGTCTGGACTGTGGGGCCCGTCCGCCCTGTGTCTGGACTGTGGGGCCCGTCCGCCCTGTGTCTGGACTGTGGGGCCCGTCCGCCCTGTATCTGGACTGTGGGGCCCGTCCACCCTGTGTCTGGACTGTGGGGCCCGTCCGCCCTGTGTCTGGACTGTGGGGCCGCCTGCCCTGGGTCTAACCCCAGGTCTGGACTGTGGGGCCGCCTGCCCCGGGACTATCCCCGTGTCTGGACTGTGGGGCCCGTCCGCCCCGAGCCTGGACTGTGGGGCCCGTCCGCCCCGAGCCTGGACTGTGGGGCCCGTCCGCCCCGAGCCTGGACTGTGGGGCCCGTCCGCCCCGAGCCTGGACTGTGGGGCCCGTCCGCCCCGAGCCTGGACTGTGGGGCCCGTCCGCCCCGAGCCTGGACTGTGGGGCCCGTCCGCCCCGAGCCTGGACTGTGGGGCCCGGATGGGCCCCACAGTCTGGACTCGGGGCGGGCGAGCCCTACAGTCAGGACACGTGGCGGGCGGGCCCCACAGGCCGGACACGGGGCTAATCCCGGGACAGGCGGCTTCACAGTCCAGACCTGGGGCTAGACCCGGGGCAGGCGGCCCACAGTCCGGACAAGGGGTGGACGGGCCCCACAGTCCGTATACGGGGCGGGCATGCCCACAGTCCAGACCTATGTCTAGACCCGCAGCAGGCGGCCCACAGTCCGGACACGGGGCGGACGAGCCCTACAGTCCGGACACGGGGCGGCCACAGTCCGGACATAGGGTGGGCGGGCCGCACATTCCAGGTTCGGGGCAAGACCCGGGGCAACCGGCCCCACAGTCCTGACATGGGGCGGACATGCCCCACAGTCCGGACACGGGGTGGACGAGCCCTACAGTCCGGACACGGGGCGGCCACAGTCCGGACATAGGGTGGGCGGGCCGCACATTCCAGGTTCGGGGCTAGACCCGGGGCAACCGCCCCACAGTCCGGACACGGGGCGGCCGCAGTCCGGATATAGGGCGGGCCCCACAGTCCAGGCTCGGGGCTAGACCCGAGACAGGCGGGCCCCACAATCCAGGCTCGGAGCGGACGGGCCCCGCAGTCTAGGCTCGGAGCGGACGGGCACCACAGTCCAGGCTCGGAGCGGACGGGCCCCACAGTCCGGACACGGGGCTAGTACCAGGGCTGGCGGCCCCACAGTCCAGACCTGAGGCTAGACCATGGGCAGGTGGCCCCACAGTCCAGACACGGGGAGGATGGGACCCACAGTCCTGACACGGGCTTGACATGCCCCACAGTCCAGACCTGGAGCTAGACCCGGGGCAGGCAGCCCCAAAGTCCGGACGCGGGGTGGATGAGCCCCACAGTCCGGACACGGGGCGGCCACAGTCCGGACATAGGGTGGGCCCCAAAGTCCAGGCTCGGGGCTAGACCCGGGGCAGCCGGCCCCACAGTTCAGACCCGGGGCGGGTGGGGGGGCCCACAGTCCGTGCCCGGGGCTGACGCGGGGGCCCACAGTCCAGACCTGGGGCTAGACTCGGGGCGGGCGGGGGGCCCCACCATCCGGACCTGGGGTGGGGGGCCCCACAGTCCAGTCCAGGGGCTAGACCCAATGCAGGCGGCCCCACAGTCCGGACACGGGGTGGACGGGCCCCACAGTCCAGATGCAGTGCGGCCACAGTCCGTACATAGGGCGGGCCCCACAGTCCAGGCTCGGGGTGGACTGGCCCCACAGTCCAGGCTCGGGGCGGACGGGCCCCGCAGTCCATGCCCGGGGCGGATGGGCCCCACAGTCCAGGCTCGGGGCGGACGGGCCCCACAGTCCAGGCTCGGGGCGGACGGGCCCCACAGTCCAGGCTCGGGGCGGATGGGCCCCCCTTTCCCGCTCGGGGCGGGCGTGCCACACAGTCCAGGCTCGGGGTGTGCGGTGCCCACAGTGAGGACACGGGACGGGCGGGCTCCACAGTCAGGACACGGGGCGGGCGGGCCCCACAGTCAGGACACGGGGCGGGCGGGCCCCACAGTCCGGACACGGAGCTAATCCCGGGCAGGCGGCCTCACAGTCTAGACCTGGGGCTAGACCCGGGGCAGGCGGCCCACAGTCCGGGCAGGCGGCCCACTGTCCGGACACGGGGTGGACGGGCCCCACAGTCCGGACACGGGGCGGGCATGCCCCACAGTCCAGACCTGGGGCTAGACCCGGAGCAGGCGGCCCACAGTCCGGACACGGGGTGGACAGTCCCACAGTCCGGACACGGGGGGGACCACAGTCCGGACATAAGGCGGGCAGGCCCCACAGTCCAGGCTCGGGGCTAGACCCGGGGGCAGTCGGCCCCACAGTGTCGGGCCCACAGTCAGGACACGGGGTGGGCATGCCCCACAGTCCAGAGTTGGGGCTAGACCTGGGGCAGGCAGCCCCACAGTCCGGACACGGGGTGGAGGGGCCCCACAGTTAGGACACGGTGCTAGTCCTGGGGCAGGCGGCCCAACAGTCCAGACCTGCGGCTAGACCCGGGGCTGGTGGCCGCAAAGTCCGGACACGGGTCGGACGGGCCCCACAGTCCTGACACGGGGCGGGCATGCCCCACAGTCCAGAGTTGGGGCTAGACCCGGGGCAGGCAGCCCCACAGTCCGGACACGGGGTGGAGGGGCCCCACAGTACGGACACGAGGCGGCCACAGTCCGGACATAGGGCGGGCGGTCCCCACAGTCCAGGCTCGGGGCTAGACCCGGGGGCAACCGGCCCCACAGTCCAGGCTCGGGGCGGACGGGCCCCACAGTCAGGACACAGTGTGGGCGGGCCCATAGTTAGGACACGGGGCGGGACCCACAGTCCGGGGACAGGGCTTGTCCCGGGGCAGGCGGCCCCACAGTCCGGACACGGGGCGGACGGGCCCCACAGTCCTGACACGGGGTGGGCATGCCCCACAGTCCAGACCTGGGGCTAGACCCGGGGCAGGCAGCCCCACAGTCCAGACACGGGGCGGCCACAGTACGGACATAGGGCGGGCGGGCCCCACAGTCTAGGCTCGGGGCTAGACCTGGGGGCAGCCGGCCCCACAGTCCAGACCCTGGGCGGTCCAGACCTCCCCTGCCCGCCCCGGGTCTGGACTTTGGGGCCAGCTGCCCCCGGGTCTAGTCCCGTGTCCTGACTTGGGGCCGCCTGCCCCGGGTCTAGCCCCAGGTCTCGACTGTGGGGCCACCTGCCCCGGGACTAGCCCCGAGCCTGGACTGTGGGGCACGCCCGCCCCGAGCGGGAAAGGGAGGCCCATCCGCTCCGAGCCTGGACTGTGGGGCCCGTCCGCCCCGAGCCTGGACTGTGGGGCCAGTCCACCCCGAGCATGGACTGTGGGGCCCGAGAGTGGACTGTGGGGCCCGTCCGCCCCGAGCCTGGACTGTGGGGCCCGTCAGCCCCGAGCCTGGACTGTAGGGCCCGTCCGCCCCGAGCCTGGACTGTGGGGCCCGTCCGCCCCGAGACTGGACTGTGGGGCCCGTACGCCCCGAGCCTGGACTGTGGGGCCCGTACGCCCCGAGCCTGGACTGTGGGGCCCGTCCGCCCCGAGTCTGGACTGTGGGGCTCCCCCGCCCACCCCGGGTCTGGACTTTGGGGCCAGCTGCCCCCGGGTCTAGTCCCGAGCCTGGACTGTGGGGCACGTCCACCCCGTGTCCGGACTGTGGGGCCGCCTGCCGCGGCTCTAGCCCCTGGTCAGGACTGTGGGGCATGCCCGCCCCATGTCAGGACTGTGGGGCCCGTCCGCCCCGTGTCCGAATTGTGGGGCCGCCTGCCCTGGGACTAGCCCCGTGTCCGGACTGTAGGGCCCGCCCACCCCGTGTCGTAACTATGGGCCCGCCCTCCCCGAGCCTGGACTGTGGGGCCCGTCCGCCCCGAGCCTGGACTGTGGGGCCCGTCCGCTCCAAGCGTGGACTGTGGGGCCCGTCCATCCAGAGCATGGACAGTGGGGCCCGAGCGTGGACTGTGGGGCCCGTTCGCCCCGAGCCAGTACTGTGGGGCCCATCCGCCCCGAGCCTGGACTGTGGGGCCCGTCCGCCCCAAGCCTGGACTGTGGGGCTCCCCGCCCCAGGTCAGAAATGTGGGGCCGGCTACCCCGGGTCTAGCCCCGAGCCTGGACTGTGGGGCCCGCCCACCCTATGTCTGGACTGTGGCCTCCCCGTGTCCGGACTGTGGGGTTCGTCCACCCCGTGTCCGGACTTTGGGGCTGCCAACCCCGGGTCTAGCCCCAGGTCTGGACTGTGGGGCCCCGTCCACCCCGTATCTGGACTGTGGGGCCGCCTACCCCGGGTCTAGCCTCAGGTCTGGACTGTGGGGCCTGTCCGCCCCGAGCCTGGACTGTGGGGCCCGTTCGCCCCCAAGCCTGGACTGTGGGGCCCGTCCGCCCCGAGCCTGGGTTGTAGGGCCCGTCCGCCCCGAGCCTGGACTGTGGGGCCCGTCCGCCCCGAGCCTGGACTGTGGGGCCCGTCCGCCCCGAGCCAGGGCTGTGGGGCCCGTCCGCCCCGAGCCTGGGCTGTGGGGCCCGTCCGCCCCGAGCCTGGGCTGTGGGGCCCGTCCGCCCCGAGCCTGGGCTGTGGGGCCCATCCGCCCCGAGCCTGGGCTGTGGGGCCCGTCCGCCCCGAGCCTGGGCTGTGGGGCCCGTCCGCCCCGAGCCTGGGCTGTGGGGCCCGTCCGCCCCGAGCCTGGGCTGTGGGGCCCGTCCGCCCCGAGCCTGGGCTGTGGGGCCCGTCCACCCCGGGTCTAGCCCCGAGCCTGGACTGTGCGGCCCGTCCGCCCTATATCCGGACTGCGGCCGCCCCGTGTCTGGAGTGTGGGCCCGTCCGCCCCGTGTACGGACTGTGGGGCCGTCTGCTTTGGATCTAGCCCCAGGTCTGGACGGTGGGGTCGCCCGCCCCGAGTCTAGCCCCAGGTCTGGACTGTGGAGCCCCCCGCCAGCCCCGGGTACGGACTGTGGGGCCTGCCCGCCCCGTGTACGGACTGTGGGGCCCTCCGCCCGCCCCGAGTCTGGACTGTGGGGCCGGTTGCCCTGGGTCTGGCCACGAGCCTGAACTGTGCGGCCCGCACACCCTATGTCCGGACAGCGGCTGCCCCGTGTCCGGACTGTAGGGCTCGTCCACCCTGTGTCCGGACTGTGGGGCCGCCTTCCCCGGGTCCGGACTGTGGGGCATATCCGCCCCATGTCAGGACTGTGGGGCCGCCTGCCCCGGGACTAGCCCCGTGTCCGGACTGTGGGGCCCGTCCGCCCCGAGCCTGGACTGTGGGGCCCCCCGCCCCTGGTCTGAAATGTGGGGCCGGCTGCCCCGGGTCTAGCCCCGAGCCTGGACTGTGGGGCCCGCCCACCCTATGTCTGGACTGTGGCCGCCCCGTGTCCGGACTGTGGGCCTCGCCCTATATCCGGACTGCGGTCGCCCCGTGTCCGGACTGTGGGGCCGCCTGCCCCGGGTCTAGCCCCACGCCCGGACTGTGGGGCCCGACGCCCGCCCCGATTCCAGACTGTGGGGCCCCTCGCCCGCCCCTGGTCCGGACTGTGGGATCCTCTGCTTGCCCCGGGTCTGGACTGTGGGGCCACCCGCCCCGGGACTGGACTGTGGGGCCGACTGCCCCCGGGTCTAGCCCCGAGCCTGGACTGTGGGGCCCGCCCGCCTTATGTCCGGACTGTGGCCTCCCCCGTGTCCGGACTGTGGGGACCGTCCACCCCGTGTCCGGACTGTGGGCCGCCTGCTCCGGGTCTAGCCCCAGGTCTGGACTGTGGGGCATGCCCGCCCCGTGTCCGGACTGTGGGGCCCATCCACCCCGTGTCTGGACTGTGGGCCGCCTGCCCCTGGTCTAGCCCCAGGTCTGGACTGTAGGGCCACCTGCCCCGGGATTAGCCCCGTGTCCGGACTGTGGGGCCCGCCCGCCCCGTATCCTGACTGTGGAGCCCGCCCGCCCCATGTCCTGACTGTGGGGCCCGCCCTGTGTCCTGACTGTGGGGCCCGCCCGCCCCGTATCCTGACTGTGGAGCCCGCCCGCCCTGTGTCCTGACTGTGGGTCCCGCCCGCCCTGTGTCCTGACTTTGGGGCCCGCCCGCCCTGTGTCCTGACTTTGGGGCCCGCCCGCCCTGTGTCCTGACTTTGGGGCCCGCCCGCCCTGTGTCCTGACTTTGGGGCCCGCCCGCCCTGTGTCCTGACTTTGGGGCCCGCCCGCCCTGTGTCCTGACTGTGGGGTGCCGACAGCCCTGTGTCCTGACTGTGGGGCCCGCCAGCCCTGTGTCCTGACTGTGGGGCCCACCCACCCCATGTCCTGACTGTGGGGCTCGCCCGCCCCGTGTCCAGACTGTGGGGCTCATCCGCCCCGTGTCCGGACTTTGGGGCCGCCTGCCCCAGGTCTTGACTGTGGGGCCATCTGCCCCGGGACTAGCCCCGTGTCCGGACTGTGGGGCACGCCCGCCCCGAGCTTGGACTGTGGGGCCCGGCCGCCCTATATCAGGACTGCGGCGGCCCCGTGTCCGGACTGTGGGCCCGCCCGCCCCGTGTCCGGACTGTGGGGCCGCCTGCATCGGGTCTAGCCCCAGGTCTGGACTGTGGGGCCCCCCGCCCCGAGTCTAGCCCCAGGTCTGGACTGTGGGACCCCCCGCCAGCCCCGGGTACGGACTGTGGGGCCCCCCGCCCGCCCCGAGTCTGGACTGTGGGGCCGGTTGCCCCGGGTCTGGCCCAGGGTCTGGCCCCGAGCCTGGACTGTGCGGCCCGCCCACCCTATGTCCGGACTGCGGACGCCCTGTGTCCGGACTGTAGGGCTCGCCCACCCCGTGTCCGGACTGTGGGGCCGCCTGCCCCGTGTCTGGACTGTGGGGCATGTCCGCCCCATGTCAGGACTGTGGGGCTCGTCCACCCCGTGTCTGGACTGTGGGGCCGCCTGCCCCGAGTCGAGCCTCAGGTCTGGACTGTAGGGCCGCCTGCCCCGGGACTAGCCCCATGTCCGGACAATGGGGCCCGTCCGCCCCGAGCCTGGACTGTGGGGCCCCGAGCCTGGACTGTGGGGCCCTGCGCCCCGGGTCTGAAATGTGGGGCCGGCTTCCCCGGGTCTAGCCCCGAGCCTGGACTGTGTGTTCCCCCCGCCCCGGGTCTAGCCCTGAGCCTGGACTGTGAGGCCCGCCCACCCTATGTCTGGACTGTGGCCACCCCGAGTCAAGACTGTGGGGCTCGCCCTATATCCGGACTGCGGCCGCCACGTGTCCGGACTGTGGGGCCGCCTGCCCCGGGTCTAGCCCCAGGTCCGGACTGTGGGGCCCCCCGCCCGCCCTGATTCCAGACTGTGGGGCCCCTCGCCCGCCCCGGGTCTGGACTGTGGGATCCCCCGCTTGCCCCGGGTCCAGACAGTGGGGCCCCCCTCCCCGGGTCTGGACTGTGGGGCCGACTGCCCCCGGGTCTAGCCCCGAGCCTGGACTGTAGGGCCCGGCCGCCACAGTCCGGACACTGAGCTAATCCCGGGGCAGGCGGCTTCACAGTCCAGACCTCGCCCGCCCCGTGTCCTGACTGTGGAGCCCGCCCGCCCCGTGTCCTGACTGTGGGGCCCGCCCGCCCTATGTCCGTACTATGGCCGCCCCGTGTCTGGACTGTGGGGCCCGTCCACCCCGTGTCTGGACTGTGGGGCCGCCTGCCCCGGCTCTAGCCCCAGGTCAGGACTGTGGGGCATGCCCGCCCCGTGTCAGAACTGTGGGGCCGCCTTCCCCGGGGCTAGCCCCGTGTACGGACTGTGGGGCCCGCCTGCACCGAGCCTGGACTGTGGGGCCCGTCCGCCCCGAGCCTGGACTGTGGGGCCCCCCGCCCCTGGTCTGAAATGTGGGGCCGGCTGCCCCGGGTCTAGCCCCGAGCCTGGACTGTGGGGCCCGCCCACCCTATGTCTGGACTGTGGCCGCCCCGTGTCCGGACTGTGGGCCTCGCCCTATATCCGGACTGCGGTCGCCCCGTGTCCGGACTGTGGGGCCGCCTGCCCCGGGTCTAGCCCCAGGCCCGGACTGTGGGGCCCGACGCCCGCCTCGATTCCAGACTGTGGGGCCCCTCGCCCGCCCCTGGTCCGGACTGTGGGATCCTCTGCTTGCCCCGGGTCCGGACTGTGGGGCCACCCGCCCCGGGACTGGACTGTGGGGCCGACTGCCCCCGGGTCTAGCCCCGAGCCTGGACTGTGGGGCCCGCCCGCCTTATGTCCGGACTGTGGCCCCCCCGTGTCCGGAATGTGGGGACCGTCCACCCCGTGTCCGGACTGTGGGCCGCCTGCTCCGGGTCTAGCCCCAGGTCTGGACTGTGGGGCATTCCCGCCCCGTGTCCAGACTGTGGGGCCAATCCACCCCGTGTCCGGACTGTGGGCCGCCTGCCCCGGGTCTAGCCTCAGGTCTGAACTGTGGGGCCCCCTGCCCCGGGTCTAGCCCCAGGTCTGGACTATGGGGCATGCCCGCCCCGCGTCCAGACTGTGGGGCCCGTCCACCCCGTGTCTGGACTGTGGGCCGTCTGCCCCTGGTCTAGCCCCAGGTCTGGACTGTGGGGCCACCTGCCCCGGGATTAGCCCCGTGTCCGGACTGTGGAGCCCGCCCGCCCCATGTCCTGACTGTGGGGCCCGCCCTGTGTCCTGACTGTGGGGCCCGCCCTGTGTCCTGACTGTGGGGCCCGCCCTGTGTCCTGATTGTGGGGCCCGCCCTGTGTCCTGACTGTGGGGCCCGCCCGCCCTGTGTCCTGACTTTGGGGCCCGCCCGCCCTGTGTCCTGACTTTGGGGGGCCCGCCCGCCCTGTGTCCTGACTTTGGGGCCCGCCCGCCCTGTGTCCTGACTGTGGGGTGCCGCCAGCCCTGTGTCCTGACTGTGGGGCCCGCCAGCCCTGTGTCCTGACTGTGGGGCCCACCCACCCGGGGCCCACCCCGTGTCCTGACTGTGGGGCTCGCCCGCCCCGTGTCCAGACTGTGGGGCTCAACCGCCCCGTGTCCAGACTGTGGGGCTCAACCGCCCCGTGTCCAGACTGTGGGGCCGCCTGCCCCAGGTCTTGACTGTGGGGCCATCTGCCCCGGGACTAGCCCCGTGTCCGGACTGTGGGGCACGCCCGCCCCCGAGCTTGGACTGTGGGGTCCGTCTGCCCCGAGCTTGGACTGTGGGGCCCGTCCGTGCCGGGTCTAGCCCCGAGCCTGGACTGTGGGGCCCGGCCGCCCTATATCCGGACTGCGGCGACCCCGTGTCCGGACTGTGGGCCCGTCCGCCCCGTGTCCGGACTGTGGGGCCGCCTGCATCGGGTCTAGCCCCAGGTCTGGACTGTGGGGCCCCCCGCCCCGAGTCTAGCCCCAGGTCTGGACTGTGGGGCCCCCCGCCGGCCCCGTGTCCGGACTGTGGGCCCGCCCGCCCCGAGCCTGGACTGTGGGGCCCCGCGCCCCGGGTCTGAAATGTGGGGCCGGCTTCCCCGGGTCTAGCCCCGAGCCTGGACTGTGTGTTCCCCCCGCCCCGGGTCTAGCCCTGAGCCTGGACTGTGGGGCCCGTCCGCCCCGAGTCTGGACTGTGGGGCCCGTCCGCTCCAAGCGTGGACTGTGGGGCCCGTCCGCCCTGAGCGTGGACTGTGGGGCCAGAGCGTGGACTGTGGGGCCCGTTCGCTCCGAGCCAATACTGTGGGGCCCATCCGCCCCGAGTCTGGACTGTGGGGCCCATCAGTCCCGAGTCTGGACTGTGTGGCCCCCCGCCCCGGGTCTGAAATGTGGGGCTGGCTTCCCCGGGTTTAGCCCCGAGCCTGGACTGTGGGGCCCGCCCACCCCGTGTCCGGACTGTGGGGCTCGTCACCCCGTGTCTGGACTTTGGGGCAGCCTACACCGGGTCTAGCCCCAGGTCTGGACTGTGGGGCATGTCCGCCCCGTGTCAGGACTGTGGGGCCCGTCCACCCTGTGTCTAGAATGTGGGGCCGCCTGCCCCGGATCTAGCCTCAGGTCTGGACTGTAGGGCCGCCTGCCCCGGGTCTAGCCCCAGGTCTTGACTATGGGTCATGCCCGCCCCGTATCCGGACTGTGGGGCCCGTCCACCCCGTGTCTAGAATGTGGGGCCGCCTGCCCCGAGTCTAGCCTCAGGTCTGGACTGTGGGGCCACCAGCCCCGGGTTTAGCCCCAGGTCTTGACTATGGGGCATGCCCGCCCCGTATCCGGACTGTGGGGCCCGTCCACCCCGTGTCTGGACTGTGGGCCGCCTGCCCCGGGTCTAGCCCCAGTTCTGGACTGTGGGGCAACCTGCCCCGGGATTAGCCCTGTGTCCGGACTGTGGGGCCTGCCCGCCCTGTATCCTGACTGTGGAGCCCGCCCGCCCAATGTCCTGACTGTGGGGTCCGCCCTGTGTCCTGACTGTGGCCCGCCCTGTGTCCTGACTGTGGGTCCCGCCCGCCCCGTGTCCTGACTGTGGGTCCCGCCCGCCCCGTGTCCTGACTGTGGGGCTCGCCCGCCCCGTGTCCAGACTGTGGGGCTCGCCCGCCCCGTGTCCAGACTGTGGGGCTCGCCCGCCCCGTGTCCAGACTGTGGGGCTCGCCCGCCCCGTGTCCAGACTGTGGGGCTCGCCCGCCCCGTGTCCAGACTGTGGGGCTCGCCCGCCCCGTGTCCAGACTGTGGGGCTCGCCCGCCCCGTGTCCAGACTGTGGGGCTCGCCCGCCCCGTGTCCAGACTGTGGGGCTCGCCCGCCCCGTGTCCAGACTGTGGGGCTCGCCCGCCCCGTGTCCAGACTGTGGGGCTCGCCCGCCCCGTGTCCAGACTGTGGGGCTCGCCCGCCCCGTGTCCAGACTGTGGGGCTCGCCCGCCCCGTGTCCGGACTGTGGGGCTCGCCCGCCCCGTGTCCGGACTTTGGGGCCGCCTGCCCCGGGACTAGCCCCGTGTCCGGATTGTGGGGCCCGTCCGCCCCGTGTCCGGACTGTGGGGCCCGTCCGCCCCGTGTCCGGACTGTGGGGCCCGTCCGCCCCGTGTCCGGACTGTGGGGCCCGTCCGCCCCGTGTCCGGACTGTGGGGCCCGTCCGCCCCGTGTCCGGACTGTGGGGCCCGTCCGCCCCGTGTCCGGACTGTGGGGCCCATCCGCCCCGTGTCCGGACTGTGGGGCCACCTGCCCCGGGACTAGCCCTGTGTCCGGACTGTGGGGCCCGTCCGCCCCGTGTCCGGACTGTGGGGCCCGTCCGCCCCGTGTCCGGACCGTGGGGCCCGTCCGCCCCGTGTCCGGACCGTGGGGCCCGTCCGCCCCGTGCCCGGACTGTGGGGCCCGTCCGCCCCGTGCCCGGACTGTGGGGCCCGTCCGCCCCGTGCCCGGACTGTGGGGCCCGTCCGCCCCGTGCCCGGACTGTGGGGCCCGTCCGCCCCGTGCCCGGACTGTGGGACCCGTCCGCCCCGTGTCCGGACTGTGGGACCCGTCCGCCCCGTGTCCGGACTGTGGGGCCAGAGCGTGGACTGTGGGGTCCGTTCGCTCCGAGCCAATACTGTGGGGCTCATCCACCCCGTGTCCGGACTGTGGGGCTCATCCGCCCCGTGTCCGGACTTTTGGGCCGACTGCCCCGAGACTAGCCCCGTGTCTGGACTGTGGGGCCCATCCGACCCCGTGTCCGGACTGTGGGTCCCGCCCGCCCCGTGTCCTGACTGTGGGTCCCGCCCGCCCCGTGTCCTGACTGTGGGGCTCGCCCGCCCCGTGTCCAGACTGTGGGGCTCGCCCGCCCCGTGTCCAGACTGTGGGGCTCGCCCGCCCCGTGTCCAGACTGTGGGGCTCGTCCGCCCCGTGTCCAGACTGTGGGGCTCGCCCGCCCCGTGTCCAGACTGTGGGGCTCGCCCGCCCCGTGTCCAGACTGTGGGGCTCATCCGCCCCGTGTCCGGACTTTGGGGCCGCCTGCCCCGGGACTAGCCCCGTGTCCGGACTGTGGGGCCCGTCCGCCCAGTGTCCGGACTGTGGGGCCCGTCCGCACCGTGTCCGGACTGTGGGGCCCGTCCGCCCCGTGTCCGGACTGTGGGGCCCGTCCGCCCCGTGTCCGGACTGTGGGGCCCGTCCGCCCCGTGTCCGGACTGTGGGACCCGTCCGCCCCGTGTCCAGACTGTGGGGCCAGAGCATGGACTGTGGGGCCCGTTCGCTCCGAGCCAATACTGTGGGGCTCATCCACCCCGTGTCCGGACTGTGGGGCTCATCCGCCCCGTGTCCGGACTTTGGGGCCGCCTGCCCCGAGACTAGCCCCGTGTCCGGACTGTGAGGCCCGTCCGCCCCGAGCCTGGACTGTGGGGCTTGCCCGCCCCGTGTCCAGACTGTGGGGCTCGCCCGCCCCGTGTCCAGACTGTGGGGCTCGCCCGCCCCGTGTCCAGACTGTGGGGCTCGCCCGCCCCGTGTCCAGACTGTGGGGCTCGCCCGCCCCGTGTCCGGACTGTGGGGCTCGCCCGCCCCGTGTCCGGACTGTGGGGCAAGCCCGCCCCGTGTCCGGACTGTGGGGCTCGCCCGCCCCGTGTCCGGACTGTGGGGCTCGCCCGCCCCGTGTCCGGACTGTGGGGCTCGCCCGCCCCGTGTCCGGACTGTGGGGCTCGCCCGCCCCGTGTCCGGACTGTGGGGCTCGCCCGCCCCGTGTCCGGACTGTGGGGCAAGCCCGCCCCGTGTCCGGACTGTGGGGCTCGCCCGCCCCGTGTCCGGACTGTGGGGCTCGCCCGCCCCGTGTCCGGACTGTGGGGCTCGCCCGCCCCGTGTCCGGACTGTGGGGCTCGCCCGCCCCGTGTCCGGACTGTGGGGCTCGCCCGCCCCGTGTCCGGACTGTGGGGCTCGCCCGCCCCGTGTCCGGACTTTGGGGCCGCATGCCCCGGGACTAGCCCCGTGTCCGGACTGTGGGGCCCGTCCGCCCCGTGTCCGGACTGTGGGGCCCGTCCGCCCCGTGTCCGGACTGTGGGGCCCGTCCGCCCCGTGTCCGGACTGTGGGGCCCGTCCGCCCCGTGTCCGGACTGTGGGGCCCGTCCGCCCCGTGTCCGGACTGTGGGGCCCGTCCGCCCCGTGTCCGGACTGTGGGGCCCGTCCGCCCCGTGTCCGGACTGTGGGGCCCGTTCGCCCCGTGTCCGGACTGTGGGGCCCGTCCGCCCCGTGTCCGGACTGTGGGGCTCGCCCGCCCCGTGTCCCGACTGTGGGGCTCGCCCGCCCCGTGTCCAGACTGTGGGGCCGCCTGCCCCGGGACTAGCCCAGTGTCCGGACTGTGAGGCCCGTCCGCCCGAGCCCGGACTGTGGGGCCCGTCCGCCCCGTGTCCGGACTGTGGGACCCGTCCGCCCCGTGTCCGGACTGTGGGACCCGTCCGCCCCGTGTCCGGACTGTGGGGCCAGAGCGTGGACTGTGGGGCCCGTTCGCTCCGAGCCAATACTGTGGGGCTCATCCACCCCGTGTCCGGACTGTGGGGCTCATCCGCCCCGTGTCCGGACTTTGGGGCCGCCTGCCCCGAGACTAGCCCCGTGTCCGGACTGTGAGGCCCGTCCGCCCCGAGCCTGGACTGTGGGGCCCATCCGCCCCGTGTCCGGACTGTGGGTCCCGCCCGCCCCGTATCCTGACTGTGGGGCTCGCCCGCCCCGTGTCCAGACGGTGGGGCTCGCCCGCCCCGTGTCCAGACTGTGGGGCTCGCCCGCCCCGAGTCCAGACTGTGGGGCTCGCCCGCCCCGTGTCCAGACTGTGGGGCCCGTCCGCCCCGTGTCCGGACTGTGGGACCCGTCCGCCCGTGTCCAGACTGTGGGGCCAGAGCGTGGACTGTGGGGCCCGTTCGCTCCGAGCCAATACTGTGGGGCTCATCCACCCCGTGTCCGGACTATGGGGCTCATCCACCCTGTGTCCGGACTTTGGGGCCGCCTGCCCCGAGACTAGCCCCGTGTCCGGACTGTGAGGCCCGTCCGCCCCGAGCCTGGACTGTGGGGCCCATCCGCCCCGTGTCCGGACTGTGGGTCCCGGGTCCCGTCCGCCCCGTGTCCGGACTGTGGGCCCGTCCGCCCCGTGTCCGGACTGTGAGGCCCGTCCGCCCCGTGTCCGGACTGTGGGGCCCGTCCGCCCCGTGTCCGGACTGTGGGGCCCGTCCGCCCCGTGTCCGGACTGTGGGGCCCGTCCGCCCCGTGTCCGGACTGTGGGGCCCGTCCGCCCCGTGTCCGGACTGTGGGGCCCGTCCGCCCCGTGTCCGGACTGTGGGGCCCGTCCGCCCCGTGTCCGGACTGTGGGGCCCGTCCGCCCCGTGTCCGGACTGTGGGGCCCGTCCGCCCCGTGTCCGGACTGTGGGGCCCGTCCGCCCCGTGTCCGGACTGTGGGGCCCGTCCGCCCCGTGTCCGGACTGTGGGGCCCGTCCGCCCCGTGTCCGGACTGTGGGGCCCGTCCGCCCCGTGTCCGGACTGTGGGGCCCGTCCGCCCCGTGTCCGGACTGTGGGGCCCGTCCACCCCGGGTCTAGCCCCAGGTCTGGACTGTGGGGCATGTCCACCCCATGTCAGGTCTGTGAAGCCCGTCCACCCCGTGTCTAGAATATGGGACCGCCTGCCCTGGGTCTAGCCTCAGGTCTGGACTGTGGGGCCGCCTGCCCCGGGTCTAGCCCCAGGTCTGGACTATGGGGCATGCCCGCCCCGTGTCCGGACTGTGGGGCCCGTCCACCCCGTGTCTGGACTATGGGCCGCCTGCCCCAGGTCTAGCCCCAGGTCTGGACTGTGGGGCCCGCCCGCCCGTGTCCTGACTGTGGAGCTCGCCCGCCCCGTGTCCTGACTGTGGAGCCCGCCCGCCCCGTGTCCTGACTGTGGGGCCCGCCCGCCCCGTGTCCTGACTGTGGGTCCCGCCCGCCCCGTGTCCTGACTGTGGGGCTCGCCCGCCCCGTGTCCAGACTGTGGGGCTCATCCGCTCCGTGTCTGGACTGTGGGGCCGCCTGCCCCGGGTCTAGCCCCAGGTCTTGACTATGGGTCATGCCCGCCCCGTATCCGGACTGTGGGGCCTGTCCACCCCGTGTCTAGAATGTGGGGCCGCCTGCCCCGGGTCTAGCCTCAGGTCTGGACTGTGGGGCCGCCTGCCCCGGGTCTAGCCCCAGGTCTTGACTATGGGTCATGCCCGCCCCGTGCCCTGACTGTGGGGCTCGCCCGCCCCGTGTCCGGACTGTGGGGCTCGCCCGCCCCGTGTCCGGACTGTGGGGCTCATCCGCCCCGTGTCTGGACTTTGGGGCCGCCTGCCCCGGGTCTAGCCCCGTTTCCGGTCTGTGGGGCACGCCCGCCCCAAGCTTGGACTGTGGGGCCCGTCCCTCCCGGGTCTAGCCCCGAGCCTGGACTGTGGGGCCCGGTCGCCCTATATCCGGACTGCGGCCGCCCAGTGTCCGGACTATGGGCCCGTCCGCCCCGTTTCCGGACTGTGGGGCCGCCTGCATCGGGTCTAGCCCCAGGTCTGGACAGTGGGGCCGCCCGCCCCGAGTCTAGCCCCAGGTCTGGACTGTGGGGCCCCCGCCAGCCCCGGGTACGGACTGTGGGGCCCCCCGCTCACCCTGAGTCTGGACTGTGGGGAAGCCGGCCCCGGGTCTGGACTGTGGGGCATGTCCGCCCCATGTCAGGACTGTGGGGCCCGTCCACCCCGTGTCTGGACTGTGGGGCCGCCTGCCCCTGGTCTAGCCTCAGGTCTGGACTGTGGGGCCGCCTGCCCCGGGGCTAGCCCCGTGTCTGGACTGTGGGGCCCGTCCGCCCCGAGCCTGGACTGTGGGGCCCGTCCGCCCCGAGCCTGGACTGTGGGCCGCGTGCTTCGGGTCTAGCCCCAGGTCTGGACTGTGGGGCATGCCTGCTCCGTGTCCGGACTGTGGGGCCCGTCCACCCCGTGTCCGGACTGTGGGCCGTCTGCCCCGGGTCTAGCCCCAGATCTGGACTGTGGGGCCGCCTGCCCCGGGATTAGCCCTGTGTTCGGACTGTGGGGCCCGCCCGCCCCATGTCCTGACTGTGGAGCCCGCCCTCCAGTGTCCTGACTGTGGGGCCCGCCCGCCCCGTGTCCTGACTGTGGGGCCCGCCCGCCCCGTGTCCTGACTGTGGGGCCCGCCCGCCCCGTGTCCTGACTGTGGGGCCCGCCCGCCCCGAGTCCTGACTGTGGGGCCCGCCCGCCCCGAGTCCAGACTGTGGGGCCCGCCCGCCCCGTGTCCTGACTGTGGGTCCTGCCCGCCCCGTGTCCTGACTGTGGGGCTCGCCCGCCCCGGGTCTAGCCTCAGGTCTGGACTGTGGGGCCGCCAGCCCCGGGTTTAGCCCCAGGTCTTGACTATGGGGCATCCCGCCCCGTATCTGGACTGTGGGGCCCGTCCACCCCGTGTCTGGACTGTGGGCCGCCTGCCCCGGCTCTAGCCCCAGGTCTGGACTGTGGGGCCACCTGCCCCGGGATTAGCCCCAGGTCTTGACTATGGGGCATGCCCGCCCCGTATCTGGACTGTGGGGCCCGTCCGCCCCGTGTCCGGACTGTGGGGCCCGTCCGCCCCGTGTCCGGACTGTGGGGCCCGTCCGCCCCGTGTCCGGACTGTGGGGCCCGTCCGCCCCGTGTCCGGACTGTGGGGCCCGTCCGCCCCGTGTCCGGACTGTGGGGCCCGTCCGCCCCGTGTCCGGACTGTGGGGCCCGTCCGCCCCGTGTCCGGACTGTGGGGCCCGTCCGCCCCGTGTCCGGACTGTGGGGCCCGTCCGCCCCGTGTCCGGACTGTGGGGCCCGTCCGCCCCGGGTCTAGCCCCAGGTCTGGACTGTGGGGCATGTCCACCCCATGTCAGGTCTGTGAAGCCCGTCCACCCCGTGTCTAGAATATGGGACCGCCTGCCCCGGGTCTAGCCTCAGGTCTGGACTGTGGGGCCGCCTGCCCCGGGTCTAGCCCCAGGTCTGGACTATGGGGCATGCCCGCCCCGTGTCCGGACTGTGGGGCCCGTCCACCCCGTGTCTGGACTATGGGCCGCCTGCCCCGGGTCTAGCCCCCGGTCTGGACTGTGGGGCCCGCCCGCCCCGTGTCCTGACTGTGGGGCCCGCCCGCCCCGTGTCCTGACTGTGGAGCCCGCCCGCCCCGTGTCCTGACTGTGGAGCCCGCCCGCCCCGTGTCCTGACTGTGGGGCCCGCCCGCCCCGTGTCCTGACTGTGGGGCCCGCCCGCCCCGTGTCCTGACTGTGGGGCCCGCCCGCCCCGTGTCCTGACTGTGGGGCCCGCCCGCCCCGTGTCCGGACTGTGGGGCCCGTCCACCCCGGGTCTAGCCCCAGGTCTGGACTGTGGGGCATGTCCGCCCCATGTCAGGTCTGTGAAGCCCGTCCACCCCGTGTCTAGAATATGGGACCGCCTGCCCCGGGTCAAGCCTCAGGTCTGGACTGTGGTCCGCCTGCCCCGGGTCTAGCCCCAGGTCTGGACTATGGGGCATTCCCGCGCCGTGTCCGGACTGTGGGGCCCGTCCACCCCGTGTCTGGACTATGGGCCGCCTGCCCCGGGTCTAGCCCCAGGTCTGGACTGTGGGGCCCGCCCGCCCCGTGTCCTGACTGTGGGGCCCGCCCACCCCATGTCCTGACTGTGGAGCCCGCCCCGTGTCCTGACTGTGGAGCCCGCCCGCCCCGTGTCCTGACTGTGGGGCCCGCCCGTCCGTGTCCTGACTGTGGGGCCCGCCCGCCCCGTGTCCTGACTGTGGGGCTCGCCCGCCCCGTGTCCTGACTGTGGGGCCCGCCCGCCCCGTGTCCTGACTGTGGGCCCGCCCGCCCGTGTCCTGACTGTGGGGCCCGCCCGCCCCGTGTCCTGACTGTGGGTCCCGCCCGCCCCGTGTCCTGACTGTGGGTCCCGCCCGCCCCGTGTCCTGACTGTGAGGCTCGCCCGCCCCGGGTCTAGCCTCAGGTCTGGACTGTGGGGCCGCCAGCCCCGGGTTTAGCCCCAGGTCTTGACTATGGGGCATCCCGCCCCGTATCTGGACTGTGGGGCCCGTC